>NC_066548.1:15568726-15651226 GCF_024679095.1 Eriocheir sinensis
GGACGCCATTTTGCAGCTAAAACAGCTAGTAAACGTCCTTAAAAGATCAGCGGATGCCATTTTGCAGCTAAAACAGCTAGTAAACGTCCTCAAAAGATCAGCGGACGCCATTTTGCAGCTAAAACAGCTAGTAAACGTCCTCAAAAGATCAGCGGACGCCATTTTGCAGCTAAAACAGCTAGTAAACGTCCTCAAAAGATCAGCGGACGCCATTTTGCAGCTAAAACAGCTAGTAAACGTCCTCAGAAGATCAGCGGACACCATTTTGCAGCTAAAACAGCTAGTAAACGTCCTCAAAAGATCAGCGGATGCCATTTTGCAGCTAAAACAGCTAGTAAACGTCCTCAGAAGATCAGCGGACGCCATTTTGCAGCTAAAACAGCTAGTAGACGTCCTCAGAAGATCAGCGGACGCCATTTTGTTGCAAGTGAGACGCCGTTGCCATAGTGACGAGGTGTGCAAATGGCAAGACCACCTGCGCAAATGGTGGGATGATGGGCGCAAATTAAGGCCACGCAAATGGCAAGGGCGCAAATGGCGAGGGCGCAAATGGTGAGGTTTTACTGTATTGTATTATCTGACTTTTACTGTATGAAACTCCCCCAGAAAGTGTTAATGAGATTCTTGGTGTGATGATCATTAACCCTTGCCATCTGTGACGCAGACGTCGGCGTCACAGTATGGAAAGGGTCAAGAGGAAATGGAAGAGGATTAATCCTCTTCTAAACCTCTCAATCCTCCTTTAAATTCCTCTTAATCCTCTTCCATTTCCTCTTAAGAGGTTTAGAAGAGGATTAAGAGGATATTGAAGAGGATTAAGAGGTTCAGAAGAGGACTAACCCTTTCCATACGGTGATGCCGTCGGACGCCAACGTCGGCGTCGCCGGAGTGAAGGCGTTAAGCTCTTTGAGAGTAAGTGGGTGACAAAGGAAAGTCAACTCTTACTACCATGGGTTATAGAGGCAAAAATATCACACAAGAGCAGGCTAGCCAATAACACAAAATGTAGGGGAACCAACCCTTACATTCACAGATTACTGAGGCAAAAATATCACACAACAACAAGTCAACCCTTACAAGCATGGGTTATAGAGGCAAAAGTATCACACAGCAGCATGCCAGCCAATCTCAAGACCAGCGACAAGCTTATCTGTACAATTACTGCTCATCGGTCAATCACTCAAGGCTGACATAAGCTAGGGTCGCATTGTCCTGACCACCCATGCCACCCTAAGTGGTTCCTCTGAGCAAGGTTCTATCTAGGCACCTTTTCCCTACCAAGTATCTCCCATCAGAATCCCCCTTGACCCCCTTGGCATCCCCCACTAAGGGTTGTCTCTTTCAGACAACCCTTTGGGCAGAGTCAACTTAGGGGAAGTATGCCACATGCCCATATAGTGCTAGTTGGCATTCACAGAATGTGTAGATAAGAGGCCTTGAACAAGTCTCTATAAAGGAATAGACAACTTGACATAGTCATTCTAGCAATACTCCATGATTTTGCAGCATTTATTACCAAAGGCACAGTCACTTCAACAATACCCAGGATTTGGAAGACAATGATTACCAAAGGAATCAGTCAGCCTCTTGACATGACCTGCTGTTGTTTTACACTAAGCTACCAAGGTCTGTTAAATTTTCCAAACTCTCAATATCCTTGTCTAATGCATGAACAGACTGTACTGTTTCATCTAGTAAGCCTTCAAACACCTGTGCCTTAGTCCTGACTTAGGAGAACTGAAGTTCCAGTGGATACGCCTCCTTGTGCAGAGCCTTAACACCTAGGCTCCGGGTATTTTCTCATGTGCCTCCCACACTGTACGGGCTATTTTAGGTGGCACTAAGTGCTAAAGGTATTTTTTTTTTCTGAGGTCAATTATTCCAGTACTATTATTCCAGTCAGGTTCACTTTGATTGTACAGGTAACTCAATTTACCTGAGTATTGTGTCCTTGAAGAGGTCACGTAAATCAAAAATAATGTAAATCAAACAAGAGGTAGGTTTCTATTGAAAAATAAATATTCACTTCATTCAGTGGAGAGAGAGAGAGAGAGAGAGAGAGAGAGAGAGAGAGAGAGAATATCCATATCACTGAGATATCCACTCAGGCACCCAGTCTCAGCCTCACTCATATGAGGAAGAAATGAGGGACACCATGAGTGACTTGCTAGTATTGGTACCAGTACCGAGCAGTCTGGTACCGGTACCGTACCGTATAGCTGGTACCAGTACTGGTACCGGTACCCGCCCACCCCTATTGTTGAGTAGCGTGGCAGCGTGGGTACTGTATTGTTGTTCAAGTGGTGCGCGGGAAGAACTGAGCTCAGCTGTGTGGCTGCGGCGCTGTGTGAGTCCAGTTGCGTGAGACATCTGGTGGCCACTCCATAAAATACCGCGTATAAGTGAAAAAACGTGTAAATTAAACATTTATTTGGATTTTGGACCCCGCGTTATTTCAAAAACGCGTAAACCAAACTCGCATAAATCGAGAGTTACCTGTATTAGATTCAACATACCTTGAACATGACAGTGTTTAATGTTTGAAATCTTAACTCAGACTGTAATGGGACCAGTACGTAGAGGTGGGAATGTGGGTAAGGGGGCATTAGCTGTGTGACATCATATATTTCCAGATACCCTGATAATTCCGGGTGCAAAAAATAGTCATACCTCGGTTTATGAGTTTAATTTGTTCCAGAATCTTGCTTGCACTCCAAAACACTCGTAAACCAAAACGGATTTCCCCATTGAGATCAATGTAAATCCCATAAATGCATCCCATATCAAGAAAGTATTTATATAAAAATCATTTTACCTGTTATTTTATCCAGAATTAAAGTAATTTTACTAACTAATAGCAATGATAAATAATATAAAACACAAATCAGTATGTTACGGTTGTTACGGAGACTCCTGTAACTGCTAAGTATGCCTGAGGTGTAGGCTTTGCACCAAGGTTTAGAAGCCACAGATTCCCTATTCTTGAGGCACCAGAACTACGCTTGAGTACCAACGTGAAGCTGAACCGATATTGCCCGAGTTGGAGGGTGAACGGGAGTCGCAGTTACGTCCAGGAGGGCATACAAGCCACCGAGGCTCGCACCCCATTCCTTTTGCGAGCATGGTATCCGCCTTTCTTGTTTTCTTTGCAGCATCGTCCCATTTAACCATCTTTCTTGGGGACATTGTTAACCCCTTTTGATCGGAAAAGTTTTTCTCAGGAGATCCCCCTTGAATGCAAAAGTCAGCGGAAAAATGATCTTTGAAACTGAGAAAAAGTCATAAAAGACGTTTTATAGAAAATTTTCTGGTGCATCCTGCTGTGAAATCCGTTTCTTTCTAGCTTGTCGCATTTGCCTGGAAGTCCATGATTCCCCCAAAATTCAGACTTTTACTGGTGCGACGTACAGAACAATTTATTGAAGAAAAGTTGCTTATTTTATCATGATGGAGTCTGTAAAATATAGTTTATAATCTTTGACCCGGAAATTTGCTGCCTACAGAGAGCCAAAGTTTCAGTGAAACTCAAAAAGTAAATTTTGTAAATTTTTGTAGTTTTTTCATTCTGGAATGAATCTCATTGAATAAAAGTTGTTGGAAAGCATCCGTATAACTCAATTGTGAAATCAGATTTTTATTTGGACTGACCGTTTGGCTGGAATTCCACGATTCCCCCCAAATTCCAACTTTTTACTGGTGCGATGTACAGGAAAATTTATTGAAGAAAAGTTGCTCATTTTCTGGTGCACCCAGCTGTGAAATCCATTTCTTTCTAGCTTGTCGCATTTGCCTGGAATTCCATGATTCCCCCAAAATTCAAACTTTTTACTGGTGCAACATACAGAAAAATTTATTGAAGAATAGTTGCTCATTTTATTACGATGGAGTCTGATTAATATACAGTACCCTCTCGAGTTTCGCGCTATCCGAGTTTCGCGATCCTCGAGTTTCACGGTTAGTCCTAAATTCTTACCATCCCGACTTTCGTGCATTATCACCCCGAGTTTCGCGCTGCTTTGACATGTACGGGTCACGTCTACTTACCATCGGCATCACGCACGCTACCTTAAAAGGTAGTATCACCCTGGACGTTTATCTCCAAACATTGTGGCTATGGCAAGAGAGAGAGAGAGAGAGAGTGTTGTTAACACGTTAACCGCGTTTGAACTTCCCGCCGCCTCCTCCCTGTCTTGTTTGGTTCAACTCGGCGCGGCCTCAATTCCACGCGGCCTCAATTCCACGCGAGCCCCCGACTCGAGAGGAAGTGTGTAGCTTCACTCTGGTTATGAGCCCCTCTCATGAAAGGTGAGATAGAGAGGTTGAAAACAAGGAGAAAGGAGAAGGGTGTGGGGAGGTAGGGTCAGAAAGGAGTTTGGTCAGGGCTTTGGTCAGGACATGACCTGACTCAGGTCAGGTCATGTCCATACCTGTCACACACACTCAAAAGGTGAAATGAGAAGGATATGGGGAGGATGGGGCAGAAAGGAGAGTCAGATCAGGGCTTTGGTCAAAACATGACCTGACTCAGGTCAGGTCATTACCTGACTTGTCTCACACACACACACACACACACACACACACATACAGAAGGGGAATGAGAATGGTGTGGGGAGGGAGGGGCAGAAAGGAGAGTCAGATCAGGGCTTTGGTCAGTATATGACCTGACTCAGGTCAAGACATGACCTGACTCTCCCTTCTGCCCCTTCCTCCCCACACCCTTCTCATTTCCCTATCCATGTGTGTGTGTGTGTCATGACATGACCTGACTCTCCCTTCTGCCCCTCCCCCTCTACATCCTTCTAATTCCCCCTTATGTGTGTGACGCACACACCCGGAAAAGTTGCCGGTTGCCCAAGCTGCCGCCAACGCGGTGGGAAGAAAAAGGCCCAGTGTGACACCAGCTTACGGACAACCGACAACTCGCTCCCGGATGGGCGTACGGGCGTTGCCAGTAGCCACAACGGTTAGAGGAAAATGGCCAGTGTGACACCGCCTTAAGGCAGTGAGGCCGCTGATTGGGTGAGCGCCGGCGATGACGTCATCGGACTCCCAGCGAATCACAAGCGTGTTTTCAGAGCTCAGCCAATCGTAAGACTTCATCTGTTGCTTTAAAACGACCCGTTTTCTCTTCCTGTTTTCTTCATTTTTCCAAGGTATGTATTTTGAGATAACAAAGGAGTAAAGGAGGAAAAAAAAGTGAGCTTCGGGGGGCAGCATGAGCCAATTATAATGGCGGCACTATAAACAGTTGCCTGCACCATGACAGGCTCGGGGCCGACCATCAGGCCCAGATGGATAGTCTACTGGTGACATTGGCCACATGTAAAAGAAAAAAGAAATGGCCACATGTACAAAAATAAATAAATAAATAAAACTCCATGGGTCAGAACAAATAAATACTTTTTCAGTGTTTTCAATACCTCGAGTTTCGCGATCCTTGAGTTTAGTGCTATACGTTCGGAGCGAAGCGAGTGCGAAACTTGAGAGGGTACTGTATATATATATATATATATATATATATATATATATATATATATATATATATATATATATATATATATATATATATATATAAACTTAACTCATTAGATAGTTTACTCCTGATATAACACTTAAATAATTATAAATACAGTATATTTAATTTTGATTTAAATCATGATTTTTTTTACTCTGATTTAAATCAATTTAAATCACTTGATTTAAATCATTTGATTTAACCCGGTAGCTGCGTGGGTCACGTTTGTTAGGGTTGGTTAGGTTAAGTTAGGTTACATTAGGTTAGGCTAAAGGCATCTCTAAGCAAAATAATGAGAAAGAATCATCACTCACATAGACCATTTCATAATATATATCAACACATATGTGATCAGTTTATGCATGGCAGAAATTTGGCCCATCGCTGGTACACGGTAAAGCCACAAATTTGGCCCGTCGCTGCTACCAGGTTAAATCAAACCAACCCTGGACTAAACCTCTTTCAAGAAGGGAGTATCAAGACACCTCCCCACCCAAAATTGACCTCTCGTTTGGCCATTCTACTTCTTCATAGGAGCAGTGCTTAGTGGACTTTTTTGTTTTCATTTGTTTTGCCCTTGAGCTGCTTCCTTTACTGTAAAGAATCACAGAACATTTTTTTTTCTGAATATGAACATCAGTGAATTTTTTAGTATATGTAAAAGTTATTGTGAAACAAATATTATCATATTTATGATCAGGTTCTGACTCAACTCAGTTTCTCATGGTTAAAGACATGTCATTCTATGCATGCAGCTATGTGGTGAGAAATTTATTATCTTTAGTAAAATTTGGTAGTTATTACAATGGAGTAAGAAACATTGGTCATCCTTTTGTGCATGTTTATTAATTTATTTCCTTTATTTTCTTCAGAGGAAAAAAGCAGAAGCACTTCCAGTCTCAAGTCAGGGGAAAGCCCATGGAAGCCCCTCAACTACAGTGGAACAAACCTCTTCGTGCCCAAGAACATCAATGAAGAGATCATTTTGCTTTTACTCATAAGGTCCAAGATTGTTTGAATTTTTTATTGGCCAATATGTATGATGATCTTAGTTCACTAATTAGTATGAAAATAAGTTTGATATATATATATATATATATATATATATATATATATATATATATATATATATATATATATATATATATATATATATATATATATATATATATATATATATATATATATATATATATATATATATATATATATATATATATATATATATATATATATATATATATATATATATATATATATATATATATATATATATATATATATATATATATATATATATACACACACACAGTAAACCCTCGATATGACGGACTAATTGAGGGTGAACTTAGTCCGTTAATGCCAAAAGTCTGTTGTAAGCGGCGTAAATTAAAAAATGTGTAATAATACGGTTGAACCTAATAAACGTCAGTATAAAGTTTTTATTAGTGTGTATGTTGTCTGCACGTTGTCTGTATAGCCGCACAGCACACTTGGCGACGGACTGCGAGGCACTGGCACTGAGCCTGCCAGGTTGGTAGCGGGGCCCTGCGGGAGGGGGGGCGTATTGTTACAGGTATGGATGAAACTTTACAAGTGCACCAGTCTCGCACTGGCAGACAAAACTGTTTGTTTTTGGTAGTTTTTGGTGTGCTTTGAAATAATTTGCTAACAGTTTTTGTCAAAAATCATTAAATGATCAACTTTATGATGTCTGTTGTACAACCGCCGCTGCCTGCTGCCGTAGCTGCAAAATAGCTCACAGACAGAGGTTCAACTGCCTTACTGTTTCTATAATTCACTCATCGGTCACAAAGATCACTAGTGGACTAACAAGAACAAAATCAGGCAAACTAATGTTTTTTTCCTGCTGTGTATTCCCTGGTGGACAGCAGAGCGACTTATTTCTGTGAGGAGGTATTTCTCGTGACACCAGCTGGCGTAGTAAACCACCCCCACCGATGCCATGTCCCCCACACCGATGCCATGTCCCCCCCACCGATGCCATGTCCCCTCCACCAACACCATGTCCCGTCCTGCCCTGCTTATTTTCGCCACCCCAAAGCACGTGCCGAATAAATTTAAACTAACCAAACATAACTTAACCTAACCTTCCTAATGGGGGGGGCTTGGCCCCCCTCAACCCCCATAAACTGTGTCAGTACCGACACTCACAAACGCTGCTATTTTCCATTACATTTACGTCCTGGATTGATGCATAAGATTTTCTTGTGGTAAAAACACATTTTTCATTTGAATAGGAACCACAAGGGGGAAAATATTTCATCAGGTGGGCTAAAAAAGACTACAGTAACCGAAGGATGGGAGAGCAGATAAAGGGAGGAGTGTGAGGTGGCTACCAGACGCTGTTGTAGTTACCAGGAGCAGTTCGTTCAAAAACTATTCTCGGTCGGTCCCCGTGGATTTTTGACCTTCTGACTTTGTCCATTATATCTGAAATCCGTTATAAGCGGATCCATTATATCGAGGGTTTACTATATATATATATGTATATATATATATATATATATATATATATATATATATATATATATAGAGAGAGAGAGAGAGATATATATATAGATATATATAGATATAGATATAGATATAGATATTTATAATTCTGTCTTCAGACTGTACTCTACATTTAATATCTTTGTTGCCTTGCAGTGAGGCCATGGCAGTGAGAGAAGCAGTCCTCAGTCAGTCCCCAGAGTTTAAGAATGCCAGAGTTCATGCCTTTGACAATGCTACTGCTGTTTATGACCTTCTGTGCATATCTCTGGCCAGGAGAAAGCAATATAGTATCCTTATTGAGGTCAGTATATCAATAGAAATAACTTAGTTTTGGGAACAGGATATTGCAGATTTGTTTAGTACATAGAGCAAAAGGGCTGAGGTCTTAATTTTCTTATGAACTTATCATTATCTAATAACAGGGTCTTATAACTTGTCATTCTATCCTCCATGTAGCTTGTGTATATCAGATACATTATGGGCTCAAGCACTGAGCCTTGCTTGTTCTCCACTTGTTACATCCCTTTGCCCGGAAATCTTGTCTTTTATTACTGTCCTCATCTGTTGATCTCTGGGAAAGTCTCATTCACGTCAGGAGACTTTCCTTTAGCCCTCTTATATCTTCCAACTACCACACCAGTTGTTTATTGGGTACTCTCAAAGGCTTTCTCTGTGTCTATGGATATACAATTTATCCATTCATGTCATCCAGCACTGTATTCACTGTCTGCACATCCACTTGCATGAATTTCTGCATAGCATTTTTTATCACATCTTCCCTCTCTACCAAATGTCTTTCTTCAACAAAGACTGACTGGAAGCATTTGTTCATAATTTCAGCCTGCATTGTCTCATCTTTGTAGACCTTTCTACTTACTTTTAGCTTACTGATTCCTTTCCTTTCTTTCAGTTGGCCATTAACAATCCTAGAGTCCTAGAATCGTAGAATCTTAGAATCTGAGTGGAGTAGGTAGGAAGACACCTATCGAAATGGGCGTAAGCCACTCTCGTTGATGTATATATGGGAAGCGAGGAGGGTGCTGAAGCCCTCCAAAGACCCTTTCCATGTCCTCACTATCCGTTGTCCTATTGTCTCATCAACACTAGAGAGTAGTTCAGCATGCTCTCTAAAACAGATCCTCTCTCTTTCCACACCACACAACACAACACCACACAACATACACACCTTTTCCCAAAATTTGAAATTCAAAATGGCACACCATACCATTGCCTCAGAGTCCCTGCTTATGGGGGGGGACAACAAATCCCCCAGGGAGGACTCCCCTTCTGGCTGCCGACCCGAGAGGTGTCTTGATAACTCCTCGAACCTCTTTCTTTTCAATTTCTGCAACATTCATGGTCTTCGTTCTAATTTTCATTCTGTGGAACACCATCTCTCCTCTAAATCTCACCTTCTCTTCCTCACTGAAACACAGGTTTTGTGAGGCTACTAACAGCAATCTCTACTCTGTTCCCTCCTACTATCTATCCTAAATGTCAATCCAAAGCTGGATGTTGCTCTTTTGTGCGCAACAACATCACTTACTCTCGTGCCCACGACCTTGACTCTTCAGAATTTTCCACCATCTGGCTAAGACTTCATTGTCATTCTATTACTAAATACATCTGCTGTTTTATCTCTCACCTAACTCTACTAACTATGTAAAATTTTTTGACTATTTGAACTCTAAAGTGGAGCACATCTTGACCCACTCTCCCTTCGCTGAAATCTCCATCTTTGAAGATTTCAATGTTCACCACCAGCTTTGGCTGTCATCCTCTTTCACTGACCAGCCTGGTGAACAAGCCTACAACTTTGCTCTCCTCAATGATCTAGAGCAGTTGGTTCAGCACCCTACATGTATTCCTGACCGTCTTGGAGACAGGCCCAACATACTAGACCTCTTCCTTACCTCTAACCCTTCTACTTACTCTGTCAAACTGTTCTCTCCATTGGGCTCCTCCAATCACAACCTTATTTCAGTATCCTGTCCTATCACTCTTGTACATCCTCTGGACCCACCGAAGAGGCGATGCTTTTGGCATTTTGCTTCAGCTCAGTGGGATGACCTGAAGATGTACTTTTCCAGTTTCCCTTGGAATGATTACTGCTTCCAGCCCAACGCATCACAGAGGTGATTGTCTCTGGAATGGAGGCATACATTCCACGTACTTTCTCTACTCCTCATGCTAAAAAGCCTTGGTTTAATCACGCTTGTTCTCGTGCTGTCAAAGATAGAGAGGCAGCTCACAAAAGGTACCAGAGCCTTCGAACTCCCGCAAACCATGATCTTTACATTTCCACCTGGAATCGTGCCAAATCTATTTTTTTGACTTGCCAAAAGCTCTTTCATTCATAGCAAATGTCAAACCTTGCTTTCTCTAATTCTTCCAGAGACTTCTGGCACATAGCCAAAAATATTTCCTCCAAATTCACTACTTCTTCTTTCCCTCCTCTCCTTAACCCTGATGGCAGCATCGCCGTCTCTTCTATCTCTAAGGCTGAACTCTCCACTCAAACTTTCTGTAACAACTCCACTCTGGACAATTCTGGGCATATTCCTCCTACTCCTTCCCCCTCCGACTCCTTTATGCCTGTTATTAACTCTTTCCATCCTTGACGCAGACGTCGGCGTCACAGTATGGAAAAGGTCAAGAGGAAATGGAAGAGGATTAATCCTCTTCTAAACCTCTCAATCCTCCTCTAAATTCCAATTCCAAATTCGTCTTCTTTTGTGAAAACTCTATGGAAGCTGTTATTCATCACTTCTGCCATCTCTGCTGGGTCCTCATATGTAGTTCCATCCATTTTCAGTTTATTGATTGTTTCTCTATTCTTTAATTTGCTGTTCACATGTCTATAGAATAGTTTGGGTTGGTCTTTGCACTTGTCGATTATATCTTTTTCATATTTCCGTTTTTCTTCTCTTCTAATCTTTGTATATTCATTCCTTGCTTGTTTGAAATTGTTCCACGAGTTGATTCTTCTTCATCTCCTCCATCCCTTCCAAGCTTCCTCCTTTCTCTTTCTAGCTGCCTCTCATCTTTTGTCAAACCACTCCTTTTTACCAACATCCCTTTTGGTTACCTTGGGGACATATCCATTTTCGACCTCCTTGTATTGCTTTAAAAACTCCTCCCACTTATCCTGTGTACTCTTGGCTTTGTACAGCCCACTCCAGTTTGCATTTTCAAAAAAGGTTCTCATGCTAACAAAGTCTGCCTTACAGTAGTTGCTTCTCCCAATTTTGTGATCCTCATTTCGGTCAATCGTTCTCTTTTCTGTTATTCAAATTCCACAACCGCATGGTCACTCTTTGCTACTGGACAATCAAGTTTAAGATTTTCTATTATTTCCGGCTCCTTGCTAAATACCAGGTCTAGTCTTGATGCCTCACCGTCTTTCCCGAATCTGGTATGTTCCTTAATCCACTGAGTCAGCACATGTTCCATTGCCAGTTGCAGGAGTCTTCCTTCCCACGACTTCTGTTCCCTGTGTCTGCCAATCCTCCCATTCTACCTCCTTGCAATTGAAATCACCCATTATAATTATTCTCTCACACTCTCTCAACATTCCATCCAGGCAACTCACGGTGTCTTGCATAATTTGTTCATATTCTCGGACCTTCCATGCATTGGTTCTTGGTGGCACATATCCTACAACATACTGCCTCCTTCTTCCTTCAGCACCCACAATTTTCACTTTCAGTACCTCTGCCAAGCCTTCACCCTCAATCACCTCCTCCACCCTAATGCCTTTCTTTGCCATCAACATCACACCTCCTCCCCGTTTTCTCTTTCTGTATCTCCTCCATATGTTGTATGTGCCTTCTCCAATCCCCACCACCTCAATTGGGTCACACAATTTAGTTCCCGTCAGCCCCACAATATCAGGTTCTTCATCATCATCATCAACTCTCTTCATACTTTCTTTTATTGCTTGTTTTAATTTCATTTTGCATTCTCTATATTTCTTTTTCCTTTCCCTTTTTACTTGTTCAGCCACATTTCTTTCTTGAGTTTTCTTAAAAAGTTCCCTTTTCTCTTTTACTATCCTCCTTATCTCTTCTGTCCACCATGAACTTCCTTTTCTTTTTCCATCTCACCACTTTCATCCCTAACACTCTTTTTTGTTGTAGTTACCATTATTTCTTTAAATGTTCCAAAAACTTTTTCAATATTTGTATTATCTTTTACACTTTCCCATTTTTCACTTAAGGCCTCTGCCATTTCACAGTTATACTCATCTTTTATTTCTTTTTCCTGTAACTTTTCTATCTTCAGGTTCTTTGTCTCTCAAATAGTCGTTAAACTCTATCCATGATGAAACTATTCCATTGATATTCGTATATGACACTTTCCATCCTTCCTCCTTTTCTGTTAGATTCTTTCTCTCCATCCTCTCATCACCATGAACCACTTCCTCACTTTCATATCCATTTCTCTCCTAAATAACTCCTCCATCTCTTCTTCCGATCTCTTCTCATTTAAATCACAAACCTCACATCAAAGTTCATTCTACTTATCTCTCTTGTTCATTCAGATCTTTCCTCAGCCACATCATTTTGGTGTCATCTTCCCCTGCTAGCTTCCAAGCTCCTGCCAGGGCCTCTTCTGCTTCGCTCTGTGCCTTAAATCGTATCCTACTTGGTCTATTTCTTTTGCCATTGTATTTTCCAATCCTATGACAGTCATCTATTTCTTTCACCAGATCTCTTCCCTCTTCTTGTACCCTCTGCACGACCTTCTTCACTACATCTCTCAAGTTGTTTTCCCTCGCAGGTTTGCTTGGGGTCTTCTCCTCCTTGACACCGAACACAATGACACTCTTCTTTTTGTCAACCGTGCCTTTTAACAGTGCTTCATTTTCTTTGATTACCTTCACCACCTTCTCAGCCATCCTCTCCTCCAACTGCTCCTCCACAATCTCCTTAAAGCTCTGCACACTCCCACTTTGCATCATCTCTCCACCACCATCGACTTTCTGTTCCAAATTCTTAACTCTTTGCTCCACTTCCACTTTTTAATCCTTTCGCTTCTCCTTCCACTTATTCCACTCCGTATTCAACTTTTCCACCGAATCCATGCTTTTCTTTATCCCCTCAGAGCATTTTATCAGCTGAATCTTAAGCTCCCCCACTTTTGCTACTAAATCACTTATCTTTCTCTTGTCCTCCTCTCTCTCCCTTCTCAACTCACTCACCATCTTCATCACCACTTCAAAATCACTCTCCAACCCTTTCACTCTTCTCTGCAATAATCTATTTTGCAGCTCACTGTTCTTTTCCTCGAATCCAGAGAATTCGGCCACTTGTTCTTGTTTAAGTGATGGCGGCGTAAACAGACCAATCTCGTTATCGGTACGGTTCTCCATGTTCCCTTTCTCAATCCACTAACACTTTCCCCTCCAGCTTTCCGCACCCTTCCTCCCAACCTCCAATCAGGAACAGCGCCAGCAATGCCCCTCCACCGTATGTCACACTTGCTAAGTAAAATAGGCAAAACGTTAAAAAGTTAAAAAGTGAAAAGAAGGTAAAATCCTTCGGGGGCTCCGTGTGTGTGTGTGTGTGTGTGTGTGTGTAATTCACCTTTTGGTCTGCTGCAGGTCTCTCTCGAGACAGCCAGCTGTTCCCCTACGGAAGAGCACAGAGCTCGTAGTGCCGATCTTTGGGTAGGGCTGAGACCACTCACACAACACACCGCGACAACAAGGTCACAACTCCTTGCCTGACATTGTGTACCTACTCACTGCTAGGTGAACAGGGGCTACACGTGAAAGAAGATAAACCCAACTTATCTTCACCCGGCCGCGGAATCGAACCCCGGTCCTTCTGGTTGTGAGCCAGACGCTCTACCCCTGAGCTACCAGGTCGTGTCCCTGAGCTACCGGGCCATGTGTGTGTGTGTGTGTGTGTGTGTGTAACTCACCATGGTATGATCATGAGTTGGACCTGCAATCGCCATCGAATACCCTCCCGACAACAGCAAAGTCATCATAGTCGATCTCTGGGTACTACCAGGACCTCCACACACCACACCCCATCCCCCTTCCTCAAGGGGGGACAGTAACCACTCCTTGTCAGTGGATAAATCCTGGCCTGAGCAGTGCTTGAACCTTCGCCTGTCAGGCCGTGAAGCCTGGCAGCGCAGAGCTTTAACCACTGAGCTATGGAGCAGTGTGTGTGTGTGTGTGTGTGTGTGTGTGTGTGTGTGTGTGTGTGTGTAATTCACCACAGCCTGATCACGAGTTGGACTCGCTTTCGCCAGTAGGTACCCTCCCGACACGAGCAAGTGCATGTTCATTAACACGTCGACCTCTGGGTACTGCCAGGACCTCACACACCACACACCCCATCCCCCTTGCTCGAGGGGGGACAGTAACCACTCCTAGTCAATGGAAAGAATCCGGCCTGAGCGGGGCTCGAACCGCCGCCTGTTTGGCTGTGAAGCCTTGCAGCGCGGCGCTCTAACCAGTTGCACCACGGAGAGGTGTATTTACCTAGTTGTAGTTTTACAGGGCCTGGGCTTTACGCTCGTGTGGTCCTGTCTCCGTATCTGCATTTATCCAACTTTTCTTTAAAGCTTTGCACACTCCTCGCCGATACTACATCCTCACTTAGTCTGTTCCAAACCTCTATATTTCTTTGTGGGAAGCTATATTTCTTTATGTCTCTCAAGCATCTTCCCTTCCTCAGTTTTTTACCATGTCCTCTTGTGTTCCTGGGTAATTCCTTCTTTTAATAGTAACCCCTCGTTATCTACTTCTTCCATTTTGCTCAATAATTTATAGATTTGTATTAGGTCTCCCCTTTCTCTTCTTTGTTCTAGTGTTAGTAAGTCCATTTCCTTTAGTCTTTCCTCATATGTTAATCCCTCCAGCTCTGGAACCATTTATGTTGCCATCCTTTGTATTCTTTCTAGTTTCTAGTTTCTAGTGTGTGTGTGTGTGTGTGTGTGTGTGTGTGCATGCACGCTTACGTGCATGTGTGCATGTATTTACCTATTTGTAGTTACTTATTTGTAGTATACAGGGCCTGAGCTTAACCCTTTCCATATGGTGACGCAGACATCGGCGTCACAGTATAGAAAGGGTTAAGAGGAAATGAAAGAAAATTAATCCTCTTCTAAACCTCTTAATCCTCTTCCATTTCCTCTTAAAAGGTTTAGAAGAGGATTAAGAGGTTTAGAAGAGGATTAACCCTTTCCATATGGTGACGCCGACGTCGGGGTCATCGTATTGAAGGGGTTAAGCTCAGATAGTCCTGTCTCCCAATCTATATTTGTCCAACTTTTCCTTCATTTTATGGACACTGCCCACTTCAACAATGTCATTGCTTAGTCCATTCCATGTATCCACACTCCAGTGAGGAAAACCCTACTTCTTTATGTCTTTCAAACAAGTCCCATTTCTCAATTTCTTGCTGTGTCCTCTTAGTTGCCTCGGATGCCTCCTCTCTTTTCTTTATCAAATCATTTCTATCCAACACGTCCATTCCACTTATATTCCTGTACAGCGCTATCAGGTCTCCTCTTTTTCTTCTTTCTTTGAGTGTTGGTCGCCCCAGTTCCTCCAATCTAGTCTTGTATGACAGGTTTAATAGTTATGGCACCATCTTGTTGCAATCCTTTGGATCATTTCAAGTTTCCTTATATCCTTCCCATATAATGACCAAACAACTGCTGCATACTCTAACCTTTGTCTAATCATTGTGGTTACTATATTTTTCCATCATGTCCCCATCCAAATAGTGAAATGACACACTAATATTTTGCAGCAAACTAAATGTTTCTTCAAATATCTTATTTATGTGCTTCTCAGGTGTCAGTGTATCTCACATTATGATTCCTAAGTTTTTTTCTTCACGCACTGTGTTGGTGATTGTCCCTCCCATCCTATACAGTCCACATGGTCTATTTTTACTTTTTCCCATTTTCATTGTGACATTTCTTTTTGTTAAACTCAATTTCCCATTCTTTACTCCATTCATGTATCTCATTTAAATTTTCTTGCAGCTTTTTACAATCATCATCATCTCTTATTTTTCTAAGCAGCCTGGCATCATCTGCAAACATACTCATATAACTCTCTTTTTGTCTAGCATATCATTTATGTATAATAAAAACATAATTGGCTCTAACACTGATCTTTGTGGAACTACACATGTGACCGTTCTCTAATCCAATTTTTCATATTTTATCATGGTTCTCATTTCTCATGGTTCTCATTGTGTACATGTGTGCATGCCAGTATGTGTGTGTGCGTGCCTGTATATGTGTGTGAGGGGCAGTAATAGATGGATATCATGTGTATGTTGAAGTAAAGTAGGTTGCAAAAGTTGAGGCAGATTACATTTTTTATATAAAAAAAAGTGATCATGAAGAACTGAGTGCAAAGACACTCACACTTGAAAAGTGTAAACAGGAGTGTTGCGTGTGGTACAAAATACTGCTTTGGCCCTTCAATATCATCAGTGATAACAGGCATGGCAGATTCACCCTATAAATGATTTTTTTTTTACCATGTATACTGTGAATTAATATATACTTAGTACATGCAATTATAGTATAATCTTTCATTGTGTAATGTTGTTTTTCTAATAGAAATCAGAACCTAGCTTCTAATGTTTTTGTTTTTTTATCAGGTGTTTGAAAGAGCCATGAAATTCTCCCATGAGGAGGGCCATGTCTGGCAGCAGTTTGGGCTGGCATTGGCCTGTGGCCGCAAGGACACGCGGGCCCTTCTTGTGCTGCAGGAGGTGCACCGCCTGTTGCCCAATGAGCCCCACTACTGCCTGCTGGCTGCCAGGGTGGCCTTCCAGCAGCTGGGCAGGGTAAGACTGACCTCATGTTTTGCATCATGACCATCATCATCTTTAAAGATAATCCTACACAGGTCTGGAATTAGAAATTGAAATATTTCATTTTCACAATATACATTTTCCGAAGTGTAGTGCTTGTCTGCTACATCTTAAATGCTATTACCCCAATGGTCAATTAAATTATTATCCCAACAAGTTTCATCAATTAAATAAGAAAACCTCAGTTTCTTAACAGGTTTATTCCTTTAGTCAAAATTTAAGTCCAATCTTGCTCGTTCATCCTCTCCTCTAAATATCGTCTCTTCCTTAACCCACTGTGTCATGAGGTTATCTGTTGCCAGTTTTAATACTTTAGCTGCCCATGTATTTTCTTTGCCTTCCACTTCAAACGTTTCCCATTTGACAATTTTACAGTTGAAGTCTCCTATTTGAATTACATTTTTGCTATCTCTAATAATATCCTCTAATGCTTTACTTCTAACAGGTTGTTATAAATTTCATTTGTCCAGCTTGCTGTGTGTGGGGGCACATATGTCTCCATTACTGTCAGTTTTTCCCCACATTTCAACTTCAGTAGAACACCTAAAATTTCCGTATTTTACCACTTTTAAGTCTGTTTTGACTCTTCCCTTTTCTGTCTTGTCTATACACTCCTCTATTCCCACCATTTCTGTTCCTTTTGCTAGTTTTGTTAAATAAGTCCGTCGACACTGGTGTAACCTAAGCTTTTTCATTCCCTTCTCTTCCTTATTGTTGTTGCTTTTTACTTGTTCTCCTCTTCCCTCCTCCTGATCCACCACTTCATCACTCTGTCGTTTTGCACTCCAAATTTTTTCTTATTTTTACTTTTTTTTTTAATTTCTGTGCTTTGCTCCATTTACAATTTTCCTCATCTTAACTCTTTCCTCCATGCTCATATTTTTCCTTATATATGATTCCTTATGTTGTTCTATGCCTTTTAGTATTCCACTCTGACTTAAGATAAACTCAGCTGTCATTTTTTACCATAACTTAACCTTGATAGGTCTATTTTTTCCCTTCCTCATATGAATTTTCCTAGTCTCATCACCTCGTCCACCTCCTCTGTTGGCCTTCCGGCATTTATATTTATGCTTGTCAGTAGTTCTTTCACTTTGTTGATTTCGTATCCTTCTCTCTTTGCCCTCACTGGGATTTTCGTTTCTTTAACACCCATGATTATCACACTCTTCTTCTTTTCTGACAATTCTCAAACCAAGTCTTCATTATTTCTCATTATCTGGACAACCTCACGCTCCATCTCCACTTTTCTATCCCTTTCTTGTTCTAGGATTTCTTTAAAACTTCCTTTCTTCTTTTCATTTTCTTATTTCTATACATTTATTTTTACATCAACTAATTTCTTTATCTTATTTTCCACATCTACTTAACTGACAATATTTACCTTTACCCTTTTCAATATTTCCTCTTTGACCATTGTTTTTGGTAAATTTTTAGATTGTCACCTGTGGGACACTGTTGGATGAAACTATTTTTTTTCTGGTAGTTTTCGGTGTGCTATGAAGTAATTTGCTAACTGTTTCTGTTGCAAATCATTAAATCACTTATAAAATGAGACTTCAAAGCCTGTTGAACACCTGCCACTGCTTCCGCAAAATATCTCGCAGAGGTTCAACTTGCTTACTGTTTCTATATTTCACTCGCTGCTCACAAAAATCACAAGTAGACAAACCAGAACAAAACCAGGATAATTATTGTTTTCCTGCTGTGTATTCCCCCAGCGCACAAGCGTGGTGGACAGCAGAGCAACTTATTTCTGCGAAGAGGTATTTCTCGCAACACCGGCTGGACTGCCGCCGCTATGTCCCATTCTGCGGTGTGTATTTCCGTCGCCCCACGCTGCGTACCGAATAAATTTAAACTACCCAAACCTAACTTGACATAACCTAGCTAATGGGGGCCTCACTCCCCTCGAACCCCCCCTTCTATTTGCGACGGAAAAGCAAAATTTGGCAGTCCCTGCTCCCTCCCTTCCTTCCCTCTCAAAACACTACCATGGCAGTCGCAACTGACGTAAATATTTACGAAAAAAAAATATCGAGAACGAGTGGTTTGCGACGGCAAAGCAATACAGCAATGTGTTCTATGGACACTAAATCCTTCAAAGAGCACCAAGGTGTTCATGGCTGTGAGACGGGTGAGAATTTAGAACAATACCTTGCCTTTATCTTGTCTTCAGTGTTATCATCACTGGCACTTCCCTTTTTCAGTTTTTTTTTTTTTCCTCCCTAAGTTGTCTGACTCCTTCCCCTCCGGCAACTAGTTCCTTCTTCAGATCACCTACGATGTCAACAAATTTTCTCAAATCCTTTGAACCTGGTGTCCTTCAATGCCTCAAAAACACAGTTCCTCCACCTATCCACCCGGCATATGACCACAGATGTTGCTCCGACTCAACAAAACTTTCCAACTTCTTTCCACCTATCCACTTGACACAGTCTTCTAAACAACTATCCCCTATTCTTTGACAACACTCAGCTATCACATTCTTCAACACTAAACATCCTCGGTCTATCCTTAACTCAAAATCTCAACTGGAAACTTCTTATCTCTTCTCTTACTAAATCAGCTTCCTCGAAGCTGGGCGTTCTGTACCTTCTCCGCCAGTTCTTCTCCCCCGCACAGTTGCTATCCATTTACAGGGACCTTGTCTGCTCTCGTATGGAGTATGCATCTCATGTGTGTAGGGGCTCCACTCACACAGCTCTCCTGGACAGAGTGGAGTCTAAGACTTTGTCTCATCAGCTCTCCTCCTCATACTGAAAGTCTTCTACCTCTTAAAGTCCATTGCCATGTTGCCAGTCTTTCTATCTTCTATCGCTATTTTCATGCTGACTGCTCTTCTGAACTATCTAACTGCGTGCCTCCCCTCCTCCCGCGGCCCCGCTGTACCCGACTTTCTACTCATGCTCATCCCTATACTGTCTAAACCCCTTATGCAAGAGTTAACCAGCATCTTCATTCTTTCATCCCTTACACTGGTAAACTCTGGAACAGCCTTCCTCCGTCTATATTTCCTCCTGCCCTTGGCTTGAATTCTTTCAAGAGGAGTGTATCAAGACACCTCTCCTCCCAAAATTGACCTCACTTTTGGCCGCTCATTACTTTTGTCTCTGTAGGAACAGTGATTAGCATTTTTTTTTTTTTTTTACACCTTTTTTGTTGCCCTTGAGCTGTTTCTTTAGCTGCAAAAATAAAATAAAAAATTCCTCCCTCAGACTCCTTACCTCCTCCTTCGAGTCATATTTTTTTCTCCAGTTGTCTGATGGCTGTCCTCATTCCCGGGCTGGCATTTAGGTCGGTGAAAAGCCAGCAGAACCATAGTTAGCCTCGTACACAATGTCCTCTTGGTCCTCTCCTCTCGACATCATCTTGCCTGGGCGGGTCCGGCTACGGCAGTGTTTACACTTACATCGGCAACTTTTCTTCTATTTCTTTGTGTTCACTTATCCTTTTGGGAGACAGGACCTACCCTATTGTCCTATCCCCAAGCCTTGACCCCACAAAAATAGGTAAATGCGTCGAATTTCTTATCAATAGGCGGAGCAAATCGGCAGAGTTATTTTCATCCCAGCGTCCCGACAGTATGTGTGTGTGTGTGTGTGTGTGTGTGTGTGTGTGTGTGTTCCCTCCTTATCCATCTTATGCCCATGACCACAAATTTTCTCTCTCTCTCTCTCTCTCTCTCTCTCTCTCTCTTATAGCGACCCAAGATAATCTATAGCGACCCAAGATAACCTAGTCAGTAATGTCACGGTAGGAGAACACCTCGGTTCCTGCGATCATAAACTAGTGCGCGTTGACATTAGAGCTCAAACATCGGTGACTGAAAATAAAGTTAAGGTGCCCAATTTCAAAAGAGCCAACTTCGTAGAAATCCGACGAAAACTGATATGCAACTATCAGATGACGGCAATGTAGAGGACGCCTGGCTAAACTTTAAAAATCACTTACTCACTCAGCAGGACACATTTGTCCCCTTGTGCGAGAAGCGAATTAACACTAATAAAAGTCCACCTTGGTTTAATAGCGAAATTAAACACTCAGTCAAGGAGAGAAAATTGTCTTACAGGTTAAAGAAAGACCAAAACCGCCCGACTGAAACATTAGACTTTACAATGATGCAAGGCGACGGTAAAAGATTAGTGCATCAGGCAAAGCGTAGATATGAAGAAAATATTGCAGCCAACTGTAAAAATAATCCGAAATCCTTCTTCAGTTACATAAACAACAGAAAGGCGATCAGAAGTGGAATTGGACCTTTAACAAACAGCGACGGTGCACTAGTGACTGACAGCCAACACGTTGCAAACCTATTAAATAATTACTTTTCCTCGGTGTTTAATAATAACAGTCCTCCCACCACCACCACCAACACCAGTACTAATGTAAATCCCGAGCATGCATTGTCTAACTTTGAAATAAAACCCGATGAAGTCCTTAAAGCCCTCAAATCACTTAAAACAAATAAAAGTCCTGGACCTGATAAAGTATATCCAACTCTGCTGAAAGAAACAAAGAGCGAAATACTCTTCTCCCTCACAACCATATTCAATATGTCCTTGCGACAAGGCATCGTCCCTTCAGATTGGAAAAAGGCTAACGTGACACCGATTTTTAAGAAAGGAGACAAAAAAATACCAGGTAACTACCGACCCATTAGTCTATCTTCAATTGTAGGTAAGCTACTTGAGAGCATAATTAGAGACAAAATGGTGCGTTACCTCGAAAGCCACTCATTAATTGGGGACTCACAACATGGCTAGTACCAAGTAATTACAGGCCCATTAGTCTAACTTCGGTTGTAGGTAAGCTACTTGAGGGCATAATTAGAGACAAAATTGTGAGTTACCTTGAAAGCCACTCATTAATTGGGGACTCACAACATGGCTTCCGAAACAAAAGATCCTGCCTATCAAATCTATTAACCTTTTATAACGACCTCTTCACTGTTTATGACGTAACCAAATCACTGGACGTAGTCTATCTTGATTTCCAGAAAGCGTTTGATAAAGTCCCGCATCATAAATTACTTTACAAATTAAAGCAAATAGGTATTGACGGTCAGGTAAACCAATGGATCGCGAATTGGTTGAGCAACAGACAACAAAGAGTAGTGATTGACGGATTTAACTCAGAGTGGGCGCCGGTCACTAGTGGCGTCCCTCAGGGCTCGGTTCTTGGCCCAGTGCTCTTCATTATTTACATCAACGACGTGGATGTTGTACTCAGTAACCGCATTAGTAAATTTGCAGACGACACAAAGATTGGTAACTCGGTTCTCACTGACGAAGACAGGCAAAGCCTCCAAGAGGATTTGCACAAAATTTTAGCTTGGTCGGATAGATGGGAGATGCCCTTTAACGTAGACAAGTGCCAGGTCCTTCAAGTTGGAACGAGGAATAAGAAGTTTGATTACGAAATGCGCGGCGTTAAACTCAAAAGCGTTCAATGCGTCAAGGACTTGGGGTCAAAATCGTCAAACCTCAAATTCTCACAGCAATGCATCGATGCAGCAAATAAAGCGAACAGAATGTTGGGCTTCATTAAAAGAAACTTTTATTCAAGAATAAAGATGTAATACTCTCTACAACAGTTTAGTCAGACCCCACTTGGAATATGCGGTACAGTTTTGGTCTCCAGACCATGCAAATGATATTTATAAATTAGTTGGTGTTTAGCGTAGTTCAACGAAATTTTTCCCTTCCTTGCGAAACTAATCCTACGAAGAAAGGCTTTCTACCCTTAACATGTTCTCTCTGAGAAGCGTCGCCTCCGAGGAAAACTGATCGAATGTTTTAAAATACTTAATGGTTTCACGAATGTAGACAGATCAACATTGTTTATGATCGATGACACTTTGCGCACGAGGAACAATGGCGTAAAACTCAGATGTAGACAAGTAAATTCAGACTGCACCAAATTTTTCTTCACCAACGTTGTAGTGCGAGAATGGAATAAGCTTCCACCATCAGTGGTCCAGTGTAACACGATTGACTCCTTCAAAAATAAGCTCGACCGTCACTTCCTTCAACTTAATATCAACTAGAGTAGAAATGCAACGTTTTGGAGTCTTCTGATTAATGTAAAATCACTTAGGTTTAAGGACAGACCACCAAGTCTGGACCATGGTGTCTGTGTGGTCTGATTTTCTATGTAAATCTCTCTCTCTCTCTCTCTCTCTCTCTCTCTCTCTCTCTCTCTCTCTCTCTCTCTCTCTCTCTCTCTCTCTCTCTCTCTCTCTCTCTCTCTCTCTCTCTCTCTCTCTCTCTCTCTCTCTCTCTCTCTCTTTTATTTAAACATGTTCAGTACATTAGTACATGGCAATATTATTTTTCTATGCTCTTGTTCCCCCAACCGTTGGGGAGCTATTTAAAAGCTTCTGCCGAGGTTACAATTATATACATGTTTACGGTGGGTGTAGGAGTAGCCACCTGTGGGACGCAACCTTCATCTGCTGAGTGGACAGTTGTGTCACGTCCACATCAGCAGTGAGGTTGTTCCACCACACCACCGCTGCGATGGAGAAGGCACGTTGGTGGGTGCTGGAGCGGGCCATTGGCACTTCCAGGAGGGAGGCGTTGCTCAGCAGCGTTCTCATGCTGCGCTCAGACCTCCTCCAGGTAGCCCTCAGGTCCGTCAGGTGGGGCACTAGGCCCACTTGTGCCTTGTGTAGCACCGCCAGGGCCGTGAAGCGGCGACGGTGCTCTAGGGTGTCCAGCTGGTTCGTGGCTGCTCTTGCCCGTCCCTCGTGTGGTTGTTGTTGTTGTTGTTGTTGATGTTGTTGTCGCTGTCTCTCCCACTGGCTCGGTCGGTGGTGCTGGGTGCCGTTGATGAGGCGTTCAGCCCTCTTCTGCACCTTGTCTAGCAGGTTGAGGTGGCAGCTGGCGCTGGCCATCCAGGTGAGCGGTGCATACTCCATCACTGGACGGACTTGTGCCTTATAGAGGGTGTTCAGGCCTTCAGCATCGAGGAGGTTCTTCATGCGGCGCAGGAGGCTCACCTTCTGGGAGGCTTTATGCGCCACCCTTTCAAGGTGACGGTCGAACCGCAGCTGGGAGTCCACCTCCACGCCCAGGATGTCGACGCTGGCCTGCAGAGGGATGGTGTCGTTCCCGAATCTCAGCCTGCCATGGAGTTGCCTCGCGTCCTCCCGAGAACGTGATATTACCATGGCCTGGGTTTTGTCAGGGGCAAATCTGACTTGCCATCTCTTTCCCCAGGCCATTATGTCTGCCAACTGTCTGTTGACGGACTCTATCACGTCCTGGGCTTCCTCCCTCTTGTATGTTCTGGAGAGGGTGCAGTCGTCGGCGTAGGCGCTTGCTGCCGGGATGGTTTGCAGGAGGTCGTTAAAGTATATGTTCCACAGAATAGGTCCAAGGACGGACCCCTGTGGAACGGAGGCCTCCACCGGGAAGCTGGTCGAGGTGCTTCCGTTGACCGCTATGCGGAGGCTTCTGCCTAACAGGTAGTTTGAGAGCAGGCGCAGCAGGTCCCCCGTGATGCCTAGTTGCTGTAGCTTCGCCGTCAGACCGCGGTGCCAAACGGAGTCAAACGCGCCAGCTATATCCAGGGCAATCACGAGAGAGGGGTGGCCGTCATCAAGGGCGTCATGCCAGGACTTTGAGAGGAGAAGGAGGTGGTCTGAGGTAGAGCGGCCCTTCCGAAAACCAAACTGCTTCGGTGACTGCAGGTGGTTTTCCTCGAGGAAGGATGTCAATTGCTCCCCGATGATCCTCTCAAATATCTTGCTGATGATTGGGAGGAGTGATATTGGCCTGTAATTGCCTGGCTTAGACCTGGATTTTTTTTTTCTCTCTCTCTCTCTCTCTCTCTCTCTCTCTCTCCAAATTGTTTCCATTATATGTTCTCATGTTTTGACTTGTATTCCACACCACGCATGAGGTATCAATTGACTGTCCCAGTGTCTTTCGTCCTACTTGACAGTGCCACACTAACCATATGCTACCACAATAAATGAATAGGGATGAACAGGTACTCCTCAAGTTACGACAGGGTTTGGGAGTGACAGGCCGGTTGGTAGTCGAATCGGTTGTAAGTCAAATTTTACACTAAAAATTAAATAAAATGATATTCAAATGTCTGGCCGCTGGTAGAGCCGTGTTCCCGCGCCTCTTACCCTCCTCCTACTCCGCTTGTACCCTCATGAGCTCACTTTGCCCCAGCCCTGCATTTGTTTGACCCTTTAGCCATACAATGTTGTGAAATTGAGTTACCAAGTTTTGCTAAAATGGCGGTGTTGCCGCATTAGCCAAATGCCCTGCCCAGTCATTGTGCGGGAGGTTGTGTTGGTGGGAGGGGAGCAATGTTTGTAAACTAAGTACGTAGTAGTTACATGAGTGGCCAGTGTCACCTTTGCTACATCTTACCTTCTGTGAATGTTTCAACTATTATTGCTATAGAAGCTACTGAAGGAATACTGTGATAGGCTGTTGTAGAACACCATTATGCTATCCCACTGGCAACTGGCATTTGGTGTCTGGTAGATTTAGCAGGAAGCTTGTATAGCAGATTGTAGGCCCTATAAACTGGAAGAGTAGCGACTAACTAGCAGTGTGAGTAGTACTTACAGCTTGAGTTTCAAAGGCAACTGAGGGGGAAGCGTGGAATTTCTGTTTATCTGGCACCTCCGAATTCCTACTGTTGCTAGATAGTAAGAGATTTATTTTACACATACTTCCCTGCCAATCCATGTTAATTACAATGTTATAAACTTTATGTGCATTATTCAAGAAGTGATTGCATAATCTAGCTTTTGCAACTAACTTATAGCAGCATGAAGAAATGAAGCAGAAGGTTCAGCCTCTTTGATGCCACTATACTCTGTATGCCCACCAATTGCTTTTCAGATTGAGGAAGGATTGGTGTGGGTTGACAAGGCCCTCAAATGTGTCGACGAAAGGGTGAACGTCCTCTCAGCCCGATGCCACTTGTACCATGGCCTTGGACTCACTCTCTCAGCTTATCACACACCACGCCACTCCAATTCCCAGGGACTGAAGGCAAAGGCACTAGAATCTTTCTTAAGGTAATATAATTTTGTTTTTATGCATTGCTGTGTCATGCATTCCATTTACTTTCCCATATCTCAAAATCAGTGTTATAATACCAATCTTCGTTTACTCTTTGCTCCATCCACAGGGCTCAGCAGTTGGATTCAAGTGATCACCTGGCAGAGTATTACTTGGCCTTTCACTATGCTCAGGACTACCATGTGGTGGAGGCCACACACCATGTTAAGCAAGCACTTTTCCTCCGCTCTGAGCACCTCCACTCACTCCACCTCCTCATTCTTCTACTCTCCACAAAGAAGGAATATGAGCATGCCTTAGAGGTGAGCAGTTACACAGAGTTACATAGAGAGAACTTAGTGTGATGACTCCCGTGTCCTCTCTGTTTTTTTTTTTTTTTTTTTTTTTTTGTGTGTGTGTGTGTGTGTGTGTGTGTGTGTGTTTACATGACTCTCTAACTCTTGATTATCTTGTATTATCACTCCCAGATCTCTCTCTTCTTGAACTTTTAATATTTCTTCATCTCCCATTCTATATGTCCATTTTGGTCTCCCTTCACTCTTTCCCATTTTTCCATTACATGACATTTCTTCACATTCAACTCCATCTCCCATTTCATACTCCAGTCCCAAATCTTATTTAGGTCCTCTTGCTGAATTTCACAGTCTGTACTATTTCGTATAAGTCTCAGCAATTTTGCATCGTCTGCAAACAAGGTCATGTAACTGCTTGCTTTCTCCAGCATATCATTTATATATACCAGGAAAAGTATTGGTGCCAATACCGATCCTTGAGGCACTCCACTATCTACAATTCTCCATTCCGATTTCATGTCCTTTACCACTGTTCTCATCTCTCTTCCCTTTAAGTAACTTTCCATCCAGTTCTTCATTTTCCCTTTCAATCCTCCTCTATTTTCCAGCTTCCATAGTAGTCTTGTATGTGGAACTTTGTCAAAAGCCTTCTTCAGGTCCAAATACATGCAATCTACCTATCCATCCCTCTCCTGTGTTATGTCCATCACTCTTGAGTAAAAGCTCAGTAAGTTTGTTACACATGAACGCCCTTTTCTAAAGCCATACTGTTTTTCTGTAATTATATTGTGTTCTTCAAATTTCGTCCATTGTTTCTTTATTACTTTCTTGCATATTTTATAAATTACGCTGGTTAATGATACTGGTCTGTAGTTCAGCGGTTCTTCCTTTTTCCCGCTTTTATATATAGGGACCACCTCAGCCCTCCGCCACTCCTTTGGTAGTACTTTACCAGTTGATACTGAGCATTTTATGATATCATATACCGGTCCAACCAGATGATTTCTGCATTCTTTCAATATAAAACCTGAAACTGCATCTGGTCCTACTGCTTTCCTCTCTTCCAGCTCCTCCATTATTTTATATATCTCCTCTTTAGTTACTATGACTTCATCCATTTGAACATTTATCTTGTCATCTTGTGGTTCATTGAATTGTGATTCTTTTGTAAAAACTTGCTGAAACCTCTTGTTTAGCAGCTCAGTCATGTCTTTAGGATCTTCAGTTATCTTATTTCCATCTTTCAGTCTTTCTATTTTTTCCTTTGGTTTGATTTTTCCAATTATGAATCTATAAAACAATTTAGGTTCTTCCTTGCACTTTTCAACAATATCCTTTTCGTATCCTTTCTCATCTTCTCTCATTATTTTTTTGTGTGTGTGTGTGCATGGGTGTTTACATGTGTGCTTGCTTGTGTGTGCATGCATGTGTGTGTGCGTGGGTGTTTACATGTGTGCTTGCTTGTGTGTGCATGCATGTGTGTGTGCGTGGGTGTTTACATGTGTGCTTGCTTGTGTGTGCATGCATGTGTGTGTGCGTGGGTGTTTACATGTGTGCTTGCTTGTGTGTGCATGCATGTGTGTGTGCGTGGGTGTTTACATGTGTGCTTGCTTGTGTGTGCATGCATGTGTGTGTGTGTGTGTGTGGGTGTGGATGTGCATGTGTGTGTGTGCGTGCATATGTGCATGTGTGTGTGTGCGTGCGTGCATATGTATTTACCTAGTTGTATTTACCTAGCTGTGGTATATAATACAGGAGAGGAGCTATGCTCACACTGTCCCGTCTCTATATCTACAATAATCAAACTTGGCCTTAACATCATGAATCATCTCTGTGTGGACCACATCTTTTTCCTGGCCATTCCAGGCCTCCACCACTCTTTGTGGAAAGCTGTTCTTCTTTATGTTTCTTCTACAGGCTTCCTTTATCATCTTCCTTCCATGACCTCTTGATTCTCGTGTATCGCACATTATTAGATCTTTTTTGTCCACTTTTTCCATCCCACTCAGCACCCTATATACCGTAATCAGATCTCTCTCCCTCCTCTGTTGCAGTTTTGGTAGGTTCAACTGCTTCAATCTCTCTTTGTATGTTAAGTCTCTTAGTCCTGGAACCAGCTTTGTTGCTGCCCTCTGAATCCTCTTTACTCTCCTTTTACAGTATTAGACTTTGTACACTCGGCCCTCGATTTAACGGATTAAAAGGGGGGAAGGATGATTCGTTGCTTGAAAATACGGTTTTGACGTTTCTAAAGCCGGTGTCACAGCGGACAAATCTACCCAGCCTCCCTTCTAGCTCGGGACCCCAATGGGGATGCCGTTCGGGTGGCGCCGATGTGGGGGCCTCTCCGCCGATGGCCAGTGTTGCCATCACCATTATCAGCCACCCATCAGCTGTTTGGTCCCGGCGCACGGCTGGGGCTGTCTGCACGCGTGCGCTCGGCCGCCCAGATGGGTGGCCAAGCGCAAGATGTCGACGGTCTTCATTTTTCCCCATAAGAATAATGGTTCAAAGTTTGCGATTTCAATGTTTGTGACCCGCATCGTCCACCTATTTATCGCAAACTTGGAGACAGTACTGTACGTAGTATACATAATATCATTTTTACACTTATTTTAATAGGATTTTCTATGTGTTTATTGTTATTTTAAGGTTTTGACGTTTCTGAAGCCGGTGTCACTGGACAAATCTACCCAGCAACGGACAGAATGTCCATTGCTGATTACTCTAAGTAATCAGGTTGAGCAGGTCTTGGACTTGAGTCTTGTCCAAGCGTAGCCACTGCCTCATTGTTTCTGGGTCCTCATTGCCAAGTTCTCGTGGCATTTAACGGTAGCAAGCTGTCGCACACTCTCCCTTTGTCTCCGAGCTAACCACTCATGAACCAACAAATGCTTTCTTTCATTTTTTTTTTTCCTTTCTTTTTTTTCTTTTTCTTCAGCAAACACCACAAAACAAATTCTGCAACGTCTGGATCCATTGTTTGTTTTGCTTTTCAGCTCATATATCCCAGAATGCAACAGTCCTCTGTGTGACCAAACTTGAGGATTAATTTTAGGCAGAAAATTGTCGGGAGATAATTTCAGTGGAAAATTGAAGAGAAACTAGCTTGTGTGACCGTGCCCTTAAGCTGCTGGTGTCACTGGGCCTTTCTTCTCTAACCACATTGGCGATAGGGGCGAAATGGCAACTCCAACATTTCCAGGTGTGCGTCACACACGGCCAAGGTCAGTTGTCCGTACAGTAATCCCTCGTCTATCGCGGGGGACAAGTTCCAGAACCCCCCGCGATAGGCGAAAATCCGCAAAGTAACGACCTTATATTGTTTTATTATTTATATATATATTTTGTAAATGATTCTGTAATTCTTGTTTTGACTTTTGACATTTGCTTCGTATATACAAACTTCGCGCAGGAATTAGTTTGGCGGGGCGGAAGAATAGTCAGAGAAAGGACAATATGAGCGTAGCTCACTATTATATCACAATTAGGTAAAAACGGAAGGGGAAAGGGAGAAGAGGGACAGAGTGAGTCATGAAAAAAATACTGATGGAGGATGTAAGAAGGGAGAACAAGGAAAAGTAATGGAGGAAACAGGGAGAGATAAAGAGGATGAAAACAAGGAGAAGGGTGTGGGAAGTGAGGGACAGTGGGGAGAGTCATGTTAGGTCCTGAGGGAGAGTCAGGTCAGGGCTTCAGTCAGGACATGACCTGACTCTCACTTCCGCCCCTCCCTCCCCACACCCTTTCCATTTCACCTTCTGTGTGTGTGTGTGTGTGTGTGTGTGTGTGTGTGTGTGTGTGTGTGTGTGTGTGTGTGTGTTTACCTAGTTGTAAACACACACACACACACACACACACACACACACACACAGAAGGGGAAATGAGAAGGGTGTGGGGAGGGAGTGGCAGAAGGGAGAGTTGGGTCAGGGCATTGGTCAGGACATGACCTGACTCACTTCTGCCCCTCCCTCCACACACTCTTCCTATTTCCATAGCTGGGCGTTATTGTGATAAGTTATCGCGATACTTTATCGCTGATAACAAAATCGGGTTATCAGCCATCCGCTACTTATTTATATAAATAATCGGTATCTTCGGTACTTTTGTAACTAAACTAGCGATAATCGCTACTTTTTTCTGCCTCTCAGAAAAAAAACGTTGTCTCCTCCCTACTGTGCATGCGTGGCCCGGGCGCCCGGTGTTGTATGAAAAAAAAACTTCAGGGTATGAAATATGTTCGGTGAAGAGATTTCATACTTAGATCACAACATTAAAACACTAGGTCACTTATTTTTGTTAGACTAAAAAAACACTATATGAGAGGAAAATCATTTAACTTTGCCCCAAAAATGATTATTCACTGCCAGAAATTTGTGATCCCATTGTAAAGAGCGCAAACAGAGGCCAGCGGCTTGTGTTGTCACGTGGCGCTGTGGTGCGTGGCCTCTCAGCTGGGTCTCGAGTGACGGAGTGAGTGCCAGTGTTCCGGTTCCCAGTGCTTCAGTGCTTCTTTACTGAAGTGACTGTTAAAGTGTTAATGGTGATAAGTAAGACTACCTGAATAAGTAGTGATGGGGAAGTTCACGAGAGACCAGTGTTTGTAAACAAAAACTCCAGCTTTTGACGGTGGGAACGGCAGACAACACAACACCGGTTCAGGCGTTGCTAGTATTACCGTCCATATGTACATTCAACGTGTGGTTTTCAGGTTTTCTAATTTTTCAAAAATATAGATAATGAAAATTTGAATTCATCTTTTTTTTTTTTTTTAAATATCAATATAGTATTGTTTTCGCCTATCGGACTTATCGCTAGCTAGTATCGAAATTGTGGATTTATTTCGGGTATCGGTTATCGCCTGTATTTGTGTCTCCAGTTAACGAATATCGGTCATCACCGATAAGGTTTTCCATTATCAGTTATTGGGTATTGGGAATAAGGTTTTCTGTTATCGTGCCCACCTATGCCCATTTCCCCTTCTGTGTGTGTGTGTGCGTGCGTGCGTGCGTGCGTGTGAGTGAGTGAGTGTGTGTGTGGGTGTGGGTGTGGGTGTGTTCATATAATCTAATGGGGAAGGAGAAAGGGAGGAAGAGTGATAGAGTGAGAAATAAGACTAAAGATAAGAGGGTGTGAGAAAGGAGGAAACAAGGGAAATGAGTGGAGGAAAAGAAGAGGTAGGGAGGGTCAGGTAAAGGTGAGGAAAGAGGGGGAGAGAAAGGGTGTGAGTGGGAGGGAAAGAGATTAAAAGAGAGAGGTAGGGAGGGTCAGGTAAAGGTGAGGAAAGAGGGGGAGAGAAAGGGTGTGAGTGGGAGGGAAAGAGATTAAAAGAGAGAGGTAGGGAGGGTCAGGTAAAGGTGAGGAAAGAGGGGGAGAGAAAGGGTGTGAGTGGGAGGGAAAGAGATTAAAAGAGAAAAACTGGGAGGGAGGTGAAAGGAAAAGAAGAAAGAAATGAGAAGGAAGGAGAAAAATACGGGGACGGAGAGGGAGAAGAAAGAAAGGAAGTGGGGAGGAGTGAACGGAAAAATAGAAAATAGGTGGGTGACGTAGGTGCTTATTTAGGTGTTCTTAATTACGTTGATTTATATCGGTTTCATTTTTTAGGCTAGAAAATGCTTATTTTACTGCAAAATCTCACGATATAGTGAAAAATCTGCGATACGATACAATTTAAAAATCCGCGAGACCGCGATAAGTGAACCGCGATATGCCGAGGGATTACTGTATTCACAACGTAAACAAAGCAGTTGCCCTGTATCGATTAAATAGTAAACAAAGCAGCTCTACCAGTCCACTTTACAAGTTTCCTGGTTGTCCATTTTCCACTGCTCCTCACTCCTCAGCCACTGCTGTCGTCTATTTGTTTACATACTGCTGCGCAGTTGTTCATACCCCCAACTGTTTTCCATCCGTATGGACAACCGACAACTTGCTCCTGGTTGGGCACACTGGCAACCACGGTTGCCAGTAGCCCCAACGGTTGGATGAAAACGGCCAGTGTGACACCGCTGAAAGGAATTGTGCGTGACACGCGAAACTCGGGGCGATAATGCGCAAAAGTCAGGATAGTAAGAATTTAGGAATGAGCATGAAACTCAAGGATCGCGAAACTCGGATAGCGCGAAACTCAGGAGGGTACTGTATATATAGATGCTTCAAAAGTGGGGCTATTTGGCAGTATGTCTATACATTTATATAGATGTTCTATCTCATGTGACTAAGCTGGTTTCTAGGAAGATTTATTTATAGACACTTTCTTCTTACTCACATAATCATTCATATAATTTGGTATTTGGCATCTTAGGTGTGCTTCCTTAAGCGGGAATTGCTCTAATTTGTTAATTATCCTCTGTGCATTACTGCCTGAGGATGCAGCTTTGACTAAAGGAAAAAATACTCAGATACTTACAGAAAATGTTAAAAAAAAAATAAAGAAAGTTGGAGGAAGGGAAACCACAACCATGTTACAAGTCCTGGACGTTGCCATAGCAATGAAGCATGAGTAGAATTATACAAAAGCATCTTTATAGAGATTTATATGTATTTCATTTTCTGATTCTATGTATAGATGTTAGTCTGGAATGTGTCAAATGCTGGGAAACTATGTATAGATGTATGGACTATTTGCAGCAGTCTGTATAAAGATGATATTTTATTTGGTGGTATACCTTTCCTCCATGCTGCCAGGATGAGTTTAAGATCCGACATGGGGCAGTCGCTATGGAGAATCTGAGCAAATGAATCCCTGACTTGTCGTCTCTCATGGGTGTCCAGTTTACACACCTTTTCAGGAAAACATCCCTAGTGACCATATAAGATGAGACACTGACTCAAATCCAGTTCCATTCTGATAGAGGAGTGATCTGATTTGTCCAAGGGTACCAGGACATCCACCTTGACAATGTCCAAAGCATCTCTCAGGACCACATCAAGGCAATTATCCACCCAATGAGTAGGAACTGTGACAGGTTGGGAGCTGTTTGAAATGCTAGAAAAATCATGAACAGCTCGACCATGTACATCCATGGGTGAGACTGAGGAGAGCCATTCGTGATGGTGAGCATTGAAGTCACTGACAAAGACAAATGCAGATTTGCAGTCATCTTTCTGTATAGTCAACATGGATGTTAGTAGGCAGTCATAAATGGTGTCATCAAAATTGGTATTTCTGCATTCACAGATGATGTAGAAGTTGTGGAGATGCATGTGGAAATGGATAACAATAAATTCATCAAAATTACATTCGTAATTTGTCTTCCTCTGAACCATGAAGCCCTGACAGATATACTCCAACATATTGCAATGTCAATTAGAAGAGTCATGAGGGTCTGCAAATGCTGACAGAAACTAGGAATTAGCAGCTTTGCATCATGATGGTAACAGAGACCAATGTTTTGGTGGATATGATCAGACCCAGAGAATGACTAGCAATGACAAGATCTTTGGAATTCTTATGAAGTCCTCTGATGTTAAAAAAAAATAGTACTCTTGCCAGTATGGTGTGAACCAGTATGACCTGGGTCCAGCTCTACATTACCACAGTGCAATAATAATGGTCTTGATGGAACTAGATGGTCATTGGCTAGCAAGCTCATCTGCTCTTTGACAGGTCTAATATTTTGTCCTGCTGGGTGTCATCCACTTATGTCCAACATTTGCACAAATTAATTCACATTGATAAGCTGTGACACAACTCTGTATATTACACAATACTTTTATTTTGTGCCATATAAGACACACCTTATTTTTTTATGAACATACAGTTTGGATGAACAATTTTGGATGAACATGAAATATACAAGGAAATTAATTGTATGTTGACTTCGTGTTCAATGTGTGATTGTCCAGTGCAGCAGTATTATTGTAATGAATTTAAAACGGTTCATCATGCAACAAACCCCAGCCGACAAGTGGTCCAAATCTGCAGAGATTTCTGTAACATGGAAAAATCATCCATGGCACACTGCACTTGTCACTCAGCCAATCAGCCAGAAGTATGGTGCCTGCCAGCCAGTAATATGAGTGGGGCCGGTCACATTGTGTCAGAACTGTTTTTTTTGTATTGATCTGAGTAGCTTAGGTAGACCAATGTGCCTGCCTCCATGCCCAGGATGGATCTCTAATGATTTTATAGCATTTTTAAGGTATTTTTCTGTAATTCCCCAGCAAAATTAATTTTCACCACAAGCTCTTTTGTTTGCCCAATGCGAATTTCGTCCAACACGATGCGATCTGTGAACAAATTCCCACTTTGGACACAAGGCCACTGTACAACATTTTCAGAAACTTTTGTTTGATCTTTTAGAAGAAACAGATAATTAACCCTTTTTTCTAATTTTGCAAAAAGCTCTGTGTATGGTACCATAGCTCAAAGGTCACTTTTGACAGGTAAGGGTTAAATGTATATTGTTTCTTTTTAGGTAAGTGCAGTAATTGAATGCATACGATTTTCCCCATTTTAAATATTCTTCCTGTGGCAGCTTGTGGAGGCAGCTCTGGCAGAGTACCCGGAGAATCTTCACTTGATGTATGTCAGGGCCAGCTTGGAAGAAGTAGTGTATGGTGGGGAGGTGGCCCTGCATACTGCACGCCAGATGTTTACACTGTGGCAGAAACTGTACAAGGAACAGCTGATGACTGACATAAGTGATGTTCAGTCCCAGCATCATGCAAACCATGACACACATAGCATGTTCAACCTGTCTGACAAAGATACAGGTATGGCTTATACCAGTAGTTTTTTCTTCACCACCTCTTTCCCTTTTGTACATATGCTCATTATGCTTAATAGACAAAACAAATGGAATAATTATAGAGCCAGATTTGTCTGCTTCATCAGTTTTCTACTAACCTCTAAATGTTTACTATACATGTCTTCCTGTAATTGCTGTTGTGTTGTTGCCGTCAAGTCTTACTGTACATAACTAGGCTACGTGTTGTCCACGATGCCTTGTACTGTGCTCTTGTCTTGAGTAATAATTGTTTGTAAATCAGTAGGCACTAATTGTTCCATAGGTTCTGCTAGGTTGGTAAGCTTGGGAATGAGTCCCTGACCTCGCTCTACCCCCCACAGCCCCGCCCCCAGCAGAAAGCACCGCTCCCTCCTCTTCTATGGGACTTGTCTTCTCCGAGGTGGTGTCACTCAACCTTAGACTTCTCTCTCCTACCATTCCGTTGGACTGTAACCTCCCTGACAAAGTAGGACCAAAGCCCCCACTTACCCTCGACTCTCCCCCTCACCCTCCCACAGCTTCAGTCCATGCAGAGAGTGTGGCAGCCTCCCGTGTAGAGCAAGCACTATCAGAAGTGGCCTCATCTCTCTCCTCTTACCAACCCAAGCCAGGACCCCACCAAGCATGGCTCCTACAGATTCAGATTTGGCTGCTCACGGCTCAGCTTTACATCAAGTACGTGACCAATTGTAATGAGATTTTATAGGTGCAGTAAAAATCTTGAAAATTTGAACATCTTATGAAATCTTTGCAGACATCATTTAAAAAAAAAATGTTTTCGTGCATCTCAGAACTGACCAGTTGGCAGAAGCAGCTCAGTGTCTTCACGAGGCCTCATCCATCTTCCCCATGAGTCACCATATCATATTTATGGTAAGGTTCTACAAGTCAAGAAAATGTTTGTTATGCTCATGGTGATGCCAGTGTGTGATTGAAATATTTTGTATGTATTTTATGCCATGTAGGACCCTGATCCAAAAATCCCCCGAAATACTGCAGATTCCTTTTAAATTGTAATTGGCTTGCATTCTTAGTATACTGACGATATATGATATGGTTGCAATATATATCAATATTCCCTTCTAATGCAAGCTTTCCTGTTATCTCTTTTAATTATATAAAATGATTACATACCTAATGTATTTCCCAAGATGTTTGAACTTCCAATGAGTATAACTAATAAGACCAGTTGCTTTCAACAGAATTATAAACCAAAGTTTGCCAGTATTTTGTTTAAGGCTGATTGTTTTCCATATTATCTGATGCACTCTTCACTCGTTTGTTTTAATTATCATTTACCATCCTTGTCATGAAAGACTCCAGAGTGTGTTGAAATTAGTCACTTAACAGATTGCCTTCAAATCATTCTATCTGAATCACAGTATCTGATGTAAATATATAATATGTGGAACAATCCAGCCTCACCCTCCATTTAGCCAGAGGTAGGAATCTGTGTGTGGAGGATGTATGCCAGTCCTGTTCAGCATATGTGTATTACTTTTATCTGAAATCTTTCAAATGTGTTACTGTTGTACTCATCTGATGTACATGTGAAAATATGAGTTGTATAATTAAGGAATTATTATTATTATTTTTCTTTCTTTATTTATTTTCTTTGTGTGTGCACGCATGCATGCGTGCATGCGTATGTGTATGCATGCATGTGTGCGTGTGCACAGGCCATACTGGACATTCAGTGGTGGGCCTGGTGATTCTCCTAATCTGCTAACTGATAATTTGCTGAACTAACTTTTTCATTTGTGGATTTAGCGTTTTCAAAAACTTTCAAAAGGTAGCATCTAAATTAGCTTCATATAAATTTAGTGCAACTAACCTTAAGTTTGCTAATAAAATGTAGTGCACAGGGTGGGGGGAACCTCGGCAAAAATTTTACCTTTAAATGACAAGTTTGGTTTAATAGAATGTTCTTGGAACACTGTCAAACACAGCTGATATTTTTTTGGTTTAGTTCTATTGTATGAAACAGCTAAACTTACTGAACACAGTAGCAAAATCCATATTACGATATATTGTTTAACAGTCATGCGAGAAGGTGTGAAAAATAGCTACAGTATGAGTTGGTGGCACGAAACTACTCCAGGTGGACGCAATGCATTCAAGATAGTGGTGAGGGTGGTGGCAAAATGACATTTTCTTCTCACATTCCCTTTTCTCATCATCAGTGAATGTCAATAATATGAATTATTCTTTACTCTGAAATTATTAGAACAACATATACTTTGCTCACTTGGGTTTACTCCTCCTCAAAGCTGAATGGGGATGGTGGAAGATTTTTAAAGATTTTAAAGGGATTGTGAGATGGTGATGAGGGTGAATAATGAGGGCATGAAGGCAGGATATGCAGAAGTGGGAGAGGTAAATCAGGACATGGGGAAACAGAATTGGAACAGGAAGGGTCAGATGAAAAGGTAAAAAAAGCTGGTGCAGGATGATTGTGGGAAGGTGAGGAAGGGAGTTAGGGTGAAGAACTAGGGGAGGAAGGGTATTGTGGCGAGGAATGATTTCATCACTAGCTGTATAACATGCTGATCGACAATGCTATTGTCGGTTTGTAGTGCGGCGACGGCCTGATGAATGAGCCTCCCATAACCCACTTAAGGGGTACCTTCTTGCTCTTTGGGAGTGGGGCTCTCGTCCTGCTCCCGGTCGCGGGTTCAATCCCAGCAGCGGAAGAGGGGACTCTTCTATACTTTTCTTGTGTTTTTCGATACACGCACGAGGCCGTGTTAGAAATAGGAAGGGAAGAAAAAGTGGAAGTCTCGGGGGCATTACAGGTTCACCAGAGTCTGAGGTGTGCATTATCATGTGCTGGCAGCCTGCTGTCTCAAGGCGTGTCTGATTTTGTGGATAATGTATAATATACTATGCTTAGGATACAGTTGTCATAATCAACACCAGAGAGTAATTCAGCATGTTCTCTAAAGACAAATCCTCTCTCTATCCACACCACACTACATTCACATAACATACACACCTTTTCCCAAAATTCAAAATTCAAAATAGCAAACCATTACCATGCCTCGGAGTCCACAAATTCCCACAGGGAGGACTCCCCTTCTGGCTGCCGACTTGAGAGGTGTTTTGATAACTCATTGAACCTCCTTCTTATCAATTTCTGCAACATTTGCGGTCTTCATTCTTATTTTCATTCTGTAGAACACCATCTCTCCTCCTCTAAACCTCACCTTCTCTTCCTCACTGAAACACAGGTTTCTGAGGCTACTGACAGAAATCTGTATTCTGTTCCCTCCTACTATCTCTATCCTAAATTTCAGTCCAAAGCTGGACGTTGCATCTACGTGCGCAACGACATCACTTGCTCTCGTGCCCATGACCTTGACTCATCAGAATTTTCCACCATCTGGCTAAGACTTCATTGTCATTCTATTACCAAATACGTCTGTGCTGTTTATCTCTCACCTAACTCTACTAACTATGTAAAATTCTTTGACTATTTGAACTCTAAAGTGGAGCACATCTTGACCCACTCTCCCTTTGCTGAAATATAAATTTTTGGGAGATTTCAATGTTCACCACCAGCTTTGGCTTTCATCCTCTTTCACTGACCAGCCTGGTGAACAAGCCTACAACTTTGCTCTCCTCAACGATCTAGAGCAGTTGGTTCAGCACCCTACATGTATTCCCAACCGTCTTGGAGACTGGCCCAATGTGCTAGACCTCTTCTTTACCTCTAACCCTTCTGCTTACTCTGTCAAACTGTTCTCTCCATTGGGCTCCTCCGATCACAACCTTATTTCAGTATCCTGTCCTATCGCTCCTGTTCATCCTCTGGACCCACCGAAGAGGCAATGCTTTTGGCATTTTGCTTCAGCTCGGTGGGACGACCTGAGGATGTACTTTTCCGATTTCCCTTGGAATGATTACTGCTTCCAGGGGAGAGACCCCTCTGTGTGTGCCCAGCGCATCACAGAGGTGATTGTCTCTGAAATGGAGGCATACATTCCACGTACTTTCTCCACTCCCCATGCTAAAAAGCCTTGGTTTAATCACGCTTGTTCTCGTGCTGTCAAAGATAGAGAGGCAGCTCACAAAAGGTACCAGAACCTTCGAACTCCTGCTAACCATGATCTTTATACTTCCACCCAGAATCGTGCCAAATCTATTCTTCAACTTACCAAAAACTCCCTTATCCATAGCAAATGTCAACACCTTACCTTCTCTAATTCTTCCAGAGACTTCTGGCACCTAGCCAAAAATATCTCCTCCAATTTCACTTCCTCCTCTTTCCCACCTCTTTTTAACCCAGACGGCAGCACTGCCATCTCATCTGTCTCTAAGGCTGAACTCTTCACTCAAACTTTCTGCAACAACTCCACTCTGGACGATTCTGGGCATATTCCTCCTACTCATCCCCCTTCTTGACTCCTTCATGCCTGTTATTAAGATTCTTAAAAATGACGTTTTCTATGCCCTCTCTGGCCTCAACTCTCAGAAGGCTTATGGACCCAATGGAGTGCCTTCTATTGTCCTTAAAAATTGTGCTTCCGTGCTGACACCCTGCCTGATCAAACTCTTTTGTCTCTGTCTATCAACATCTACCTTTCCTTCCTGCTGGAAGTACGCTTTCGTACAGCTTGTGCCTAAGAAGGGTGACCGTTCCAATCCCTCAAACTACCGCCCTATAGCTTTACTTTCCTGTCTATCTAAAGCTTTTGAATCAATCCTTAACTGGAAGATTCAAAAGCACCTTTCCACTTCTAACCTTCTATCTGATCGCCAGTATGGGTTCTGCAAGGGGCGTTCTACTGGCGATCCTCTTGCTCTCTTAACTGATTCTTGGTCATCCTCTCTTAGCCGTTTCGGTGAAACTTTCTCAGTTGCACTAGACATATCGAAAGCCTTCGATAGAGTCTGGCACAAGTCTTTGCTTTCTAAACTGCCCTCTTTCAGATTCTATCCCTCTCTCTGTTCCTTTATCTCCATTTTCCTTTCCGGCCGTTCTATCTCTGCTGTGGTAGACGGTCACTGTTCTTCCCCTAAACCTATCAACAGTGGTGTTCCACAGGGCTCTGTCCTATCACCCACTCTCTTCCTGTTATTCATCAATGATCTTCTTTCCATAACAAACTGTCCCGTCCACTCATACGCTGATGACTCCACTCTGCATTATTCAACTTCTTTCAACAGAAGACCCTCTCAACAGGAATTACATGACTCCAGGCTGGAGGCTGCAGAACGCTTAACCTCAGACCTTACTATCATTTTCGGTTGGGGTAAAAGGAACCTTAGTGTCCTTCAATGCCTCAAAAACCCAATTTTTCCACCTATCAACTCGACACAATTTTCCAAACACCTATCCCCTATTCTTTGACAACACTCAGCTGTCACCATCTTCAACACTTAACATCCTCGGTCTATCCTTAACTCAAAATCTTAACTGGAAACTTCACATCTCCTCTCTCACTAAATCAGCTTCCTCGAGGTTGGGCGTTCTGTATCGTCTCCGCCAGTTCTTCTCCCCCGCACAGTTGCTATCCATATACAGGGGCCTTGTTCGCCCTCGTATGGAGTATGCATCTCACGTGTGGGGGGGCTCCACTCACAGCTTTCCTGTGCAGAGTGGAGTCTAAGGCTCTTTGTCTCATCAGCTCTCCTCCTCTTACTGATAGTCTTCTACCTCTTAAATTCCACCGCCATGCTGCCTCTCTTTCTATCTTCTATCGATATTTTCACGCTGACTGTTCTCCTGAACTTGCTAACTTCATGCCTTCCCCTCTCCCGCGGCCACGCTGCACACGACTTTCTACTAAAGCTCATCCCTTTACTGTCCAAATCGCTTACGCACTTGTTAACCTGCATCTTCACTCTTTCATCCCTCATGCTGGTAAACTCTGGAACAATCTTCCTTCATCTGTATTTCCTCCTGCCTACGACTTGAACTCTTTCAAGAGGAGGGTATCAGGACACCTCTTCTCCCGAAATTGACCCTCTTTTGGCCACCTCTTTGGATTCTTTTTAGGAGCAGCGAGTAGCAGGCTTTTTTATTATTGTTTCCTTTTTTGTGCCCTTGAGCTGTCTCCTTTGTTGTAAAAAAAAAAATAAAAAATCAATAATATGCACGCAGCATTAACAAATACCATCAGTTATGGTCAATTTTGAGTCACAGAATTATTAGTACTGTCGCAAAGACCTGTTTTGTTAATTTACAATATTGCTAATTATAACACTGGCCAACAACAAATTTATCGTCTAATTTTTTTTAGCTGATTTAGGACAATTTTGATGTGCTGAATCAAAAATCAAATTGGTTTTGCTCAATCAGGTCAACATTTTTTTATCTATTGCCACATGATGTTTTTTTATGTTTTCTTTTACACATACAGGTATTTTCTATTTATGTGAGGCAAAATTCTTTCTTATATCCTTAAATAAACACATTCTGAAGAGTTTACATGTGCCAGTTTTTTACTAACTGGTATTTTTTTGTATTTTGTTGGGACAACAGTCCGGGTTCACCAAGTGCCCGTGCTTTCTGTGCATGTGGGATAGTAGGGACAAAGCTCAGCATTACACAAAGAAGGACTGGCCTGTACGGGAGGAATTGGTGCCTTGCAGAGCAAGGAACATCATAAACAACCCTCTGGTGGACAGAGACAGGATACTCTTCCCTCCGCTGCACATCAAGCTTGGCTTGATCAAAAAGTTCACCAAAGCTCTGGACAAGGATGGTGGCTGCTTCACTTACTTGGGCCACGCTTTTCCAGGATTGACCATGGAGAAGTTGAAAGTTGGCATCTTTGATGGTCCTCAACTCCATCAGCTAATCAGAGATCCAGAGTTTGAAAACTCAATGAACGAAGTGGAACTAGAAGCGTGGAAGGCTTTTGTTCTTGTCGTGAAGAACTTTATTGGCGACAAGAAGGCCAGGAACTACGCAGAACTTGTCACCAATATGCTGACTGCTTTCAGAAACCTCAGATGCAACATGAGCATCAAAATGCATTACTTATTCTCACATATGGATCGGTTTCCTGAGAATCTGGGAGCAATGAGCGACGAGCAGGGGGAGAGATTCCATCAGGACATGGAAGAGATGGAGACCAGGTATCAGGGACGCTGGGATGCAGTCATGATGGCTGATTACTGTTGAACTCTGAAGAGAGACATCCCTACTGCTGAGCATTCTAGGAGTTCAAAGAAATGGGAGTTCATGCCCTGAATTTTGAACAATGATGACCTAATATCCAATTTACATGTACTTACCTTTATCAATGTCTACTATTCAATGTACACTTATCAATTTTTTGTAACATTTAATTGATGAATTGCGTCAGAAAAAGTTTTTTTTTATCTTAAAAACCTATTTTGGATGAGAAATATTAACAAAATCAACTGAAAATGTGTCAAAAATGTAATCGATTTAGTTATAAGATTTGATTTTTTAAAAATCAACTTAGCACAAAAACCTGACTTGATTGAGAGAAACGGGTGTCATTTTCGGATTCAGCGGTGCAAATTTGTCCTAAATCAGTTGAAAAAATTTTGAAAACTTTTTTTTTTTTTTTTTTTACCCAGTGACGTAATGGCTTCTACACCATCTCACTACACTGCCAATACATGGCTGATTTACACAATGAGAACTGTGTAAAAGGATTATAAATGAAACATAAACATGACTTGTTTTGGGTGAAGTGTGTGGTCATATTCTTATTCAGGCAGTCAGTCACATCCTTCTGGAGTGAAATGTCATCAGTCCCAGGACCCACCCTCCTCTTCACAACATCCTTCCTCCCCTAAGCTACCACATTAAAATAGCTCTCTCGGTCTGCTTTTAAGGGTTTTAGATTAGAGCCTCCAAAATCAAACAACTTTTCTTTGTCTGTATCTTCTGCTGCTGATAGGTTAACACTTTCAAGAGAGGACTATCAAGACACCTCTCCAAACAATTCTGACGCTCTCTTTTGGAAGCTCAACTTGTCCACTATTTGCAGGAGCAGCACCAGCAGACTTTTTTGTTTCATTTTCTTTTTTTTCACCTTCAGCTGCTTCCTTTACTGTAAAAAAAAAAAAATGGCTAAATTCATATAATAAAAGTTAGCAGAGTAGCACTTAATGGTTAGCTTCTGCTGCTTTTCATTGGGCTTTAATGGTTTAGCATAAGCAAAGTAACTTTTTAGTTAAGGGATTAGCAGATAGTGAACATAACCTTTCAGTCAGCAGTGCCCACCACTGGTTGCATTTCTTTTCCTTTTTTATCCAGTATACCATTGGTGACCTAATTGAATGTACATGCATTTTGAATAGGTTTTGTTCATTAAATGATTGCAGTTTTCCTTATGATCATTGCTATTCACTGCTTTCCTATCACAGACAAAATAAGGGTAGGAAAGGGTTATGAAAATCTATTTTGGTCAAATGCTGTTTTAGTTTTAAGTTTTGCATAATTACCGTACTTGTATTAGTAAATATGAAAATTGTCAATAGTACTAATGAGATTAGAATTAAGCCTTAGCTAATTATGAAAAAGTAAATAACAAAAGAGATCAGGTTCTTTGTAGTACTGAGGTACCTCAGAGAGTTGCACATATAATTCATGATATAAAACTGATCCTTAAGAACATATATTGTATTTGAAATAGCATTGAAAATCTTTACTCAAAAACATTTATATGTTGGTTATGTGCAAATTGCAAGATGTTTGTTTATGGTAATTTCAGTTTACAAGACACAGTAAGTCATAATCATAAATACATGTTACTAGTCTCCAGTCACATTTCATTGTCACATCATGAAACATAAATACTGCAAGTAATTGATCCTAGTGACCTAATCATGTCACATAAGTCATATTGATTAATGCTGCTGGTGTTTTCTACTAATCAATACTTTTAGTGATATAAATTATACCCCAGTTATTCTTCTCAGTAACAATCCACCTTCTTGTTGCCCATACAGAAGGGTTTGCTGCACGAGAAGAAGAATGAGTTTCATGAGGCACAAACCTGCTACCAGAATGCCCTTGCCATCAACCCCTATCACCTCAAGAGCCTCAGACATCTGGTGAGTACTTGACTCCTACTGATTTTGGCATGATAATCCAGAGATCTCTTCCCTTCTTCATTCTTTCCTCCATTTATCTTTCCATTGACCATCACTTCTTTCCTTGCCTACTTAATTCTTTTCTTCCTTTCTCCCTCAATCTTTCCTACTTTCCCCCTTTTCATGACATATAGGACCTTTATTCTTGCATGATACCCACAACTCATAGTCCTTCCTTTTTAAGAAGTCTGTTTTTAGGAATACAAAATCTTATTCTCTCCTTCCCTCCTATACTCCTTCAAGGATTTTTTGCATTATAATAAAGGTCATTTCTTCCCCTTTCCTCTTTTCCATCTCCTTTCCCATCATCGCCTCCTACTATCTCTCCCTCTTCCCCTTCCATTCCTTTAAATACATACCCCCTGCACTCTACCTTATTTCTTTCCCTTCTTCCTTTCCTTATGTACTGACTGACTGACTTAAGAGAGATTAGAACGTTCTGCGTAATGGAGTGGATAATAAGTGGTCACTCAACGTGTAATTCTGGCATCCAGGCCCCCGAAGGATTCTTGGTAAACACAAAATCCATACACACTGCTCTGTCAGCTGCTGTTGCTGCCGCTCTGTGTGTGTTTGCTTGTTTGTGTGTATGTTTGTTTGTTTATTTGTTTGTTTGTGTGTGTGTGTGTGTGTGTGTGTGTTGGATGAGGGCCAGGAGTGTCATTCACACACATGTCCGATCGTGTACTGTGTAAAACCTATAAAGACCTGAAGTTCGCGCGAATCTCAACCTGCCGAATGACAGCTGAGAGGTGGTATATATTGCGCTACAAAGCTGTGTGTGTGTATGTGACAAGTTTTATTCATCTATATAGTATACAGGATTTGAATTAATCCCGTGTTGTCTTCATATTTACTTATATTCATGTGAGTTTTAGGCTTGGATGTTCCTTACCCGCACCATCTCTTTCAACTCGTTCAATATATCTCAGCGTGAAACGAAACTTCTGAACGTTGTTTCAAACACCCTACTATTTTTTTTTAACTTGTGCTCATGACCTCGTATTTTTCTGTTGTCGCGGATCAGGAAATCCTCCCTCTGTGTGTGTGTGCGTGTGTGTGTGTGTGTGTGTGTGTGTGTGTGTGTGTGTGTGTGTGTGTGTAATTCACCCTCATCTGACAACGCGATAGACTTGCGATCGCCAGCCAGTACCTTCCCGAATGAGCGGGCTCACCAGTGACGCTTCGGGCACGGTTGAAACCTTACACTCACACACACCCGGGAGACAGACCACAACCCCTGACTGACACTCGGTACCCATTCACTGCTGGATGGACAGTGGGCACGGATTAATAAATACTGCCCATCCGTCTCCACTCCCCCCGGGAATCGAATCTGTGACCTCTGGATTAAGGTGAGCGTTCTAACCACTGCACTTGAGCTGTGTGTGTGTGTGTGTGTTTCAAGTTGTAAGAGGAAGAGCAAGGAGGAAGAGGAGGTGTGTGTGTGTGTGTGTGTGTGTGTTGGGGTGTCGTGCCTTATCTTGCTCTCCCGTGTGGGTGTCTCATGAAGGAGGCAGATCGTCGCTGATGCTGCCGCCTCCTCCTGACACGAATCTCTCTCTCTCTCTCTCTCTCTCTCTCTCTCTCTCTCTCTCTCTCTCTCTCTCTCTCTCTCTCTCTCTCTCTCGAATTCTTTATTGACGTCGAATTCTTTAACGCCTGGAACGATTTCTACGGCCAGAGTAGACTTTTCCAAAGGGACGGCATACACCTGTCCCCCATCGGGGCAGCCAGATTTGGAAGGCTCCTCAACAACGCCGTACGTAACGCCCGAACAAAAAAAAACGACTCTCAGCCACGTCCTTCCATCCCGCCCGTGTAAATAGACACCTCACACCGCAACAGACTCGTAACATTGAACCCTCCAGTACCTCTATTACCAAGCTTCAAGATAACCTAAGAGTCCTTAGTTTCAATGCGCGTAGCCTAAGAAACAAATTTGATGAACTGCGATGTCTTGCTCTGACAGAAAACTTTGACGTAATTGCTATAACCGAAACATTTATCGACACCACTAATATTGATTTAAGTTCCGAATATAACATAGATGGCTACAGATTCTTCAACAATGATCGTGTAAACCGTAGAGGGTGGTGTCGCCCTTTTGTCAAAAGCTACTTGCAACCTACTGACAAAACACCAAGAAACAGTAACGTTGAACACTTGTGCGTGCGAGTAAACATTGCAAAAGTCAATTTAAATATATCTGTCACTTACAGGCCTCCGGGGCAATCACTTGATGGCGATCTTGAAATGTACAGCGTCTTAAGGCAGTCACTTAATAACAGCGACTCACTGATACTAGGAGACTTTAACCTCCCCATATCGACTGGGCGACACTGTCGGGTACAGAAGGTGAGTCCCATAGAATGATCGAATTTCTAGAGGAAAATTATCTAAGCCAAATGGTTTCTGAACCAACTCGACAAAATAACATACTTGACCTTGTTATAGCGACCCAAGATAACCTAGTCAGTAATGTCACGGTAGGAGAACACCTCGGTTCCTGCGATCATAAACTAGTGCGCGTTGACATTAGAGCTCAAACATCGGTGACTGAAAATAAAGTTAAGGTGCCCAATTTCAAAAGAGCCAACTTCGTAGAAATCCGACGAAAACTAATAGATATGCAACTATCAGATGACGGCAATGCAGAGGACGCCTGGCTAAACTTTAAAATCACTTACTCACTCAGCAGGACACATTTGTCCCCTTGTGCGAGAAGCGAATTAACACTAATAAAGTCCACCTTGGTTTAATAGCGAAATTAAACACTCAGTCAAGGAGAGAAAATTGTCTTACAGGTTAAAGAAAGACCAAAGCACGCCCGAAAACATTAGACTTTACAATGATGCAAGGCGACGAGTAAAAAGATTAGTGCATCAGGCAAAGCGTAGATATGAAGTAAATATTGCAGCCAACTGTAAAATAATCCGAAATCCTTCTTCAGTTACATAAACAACAGAAAGGCGATCAGAAGTGGAATTGGACCTTTAATAAACAGCGACGGTGCACTAGTGACTGACAGCCAACACGTTGCAAACCTATTAAATAATTACTTTTCCTCGGTGTTTAATAATAACAGTCCTCCCACCACCACCACCAACACCAGTACTAATGTAAAGCCTGAGCATGCATTGTCTAACTTTGAAATAAAACCCGATGAAGTCCTTAAAGCCCTCAAATCACTTAAAACAAATAAAAGTCCTGGACCTGATAAAGTATATCCAACTCTGCTGAAAGAAACAAAGAGCGAAATACTCTCCTCCTCACAACCGTATTCAATATGTCCTTGCGACAAGGCATTGTCCCTTCAGATTGGAAAAAGGCTAACGTGACACCGATTTTTAAGAAAGGAGACAAAAAGTACCAGGTAATTACAGGCCCATTAGTCTAACTTCGGTTGTAGGTAAGCTACTTGAGGGCATAATTAGAGACAAAATTGTGAGTTACCTTGAAAGCCACTCATTAATTGGGGACTCACAACATGGCTTCCGAAATAAAAGATCCTGCCTATCAAATCTATTAACCTTTTATAACGACCTCTTCACTGTTTATGACGTAACCAAATCACTGGACGTAGTCTATCTTGATTTCCAGAAAGCGTTTGATAAAGTCCCGCATCATAAATTACTTTACAAATTAAAACAAATAGGTATTGACGGTCAGGTAAACCAATGGATCGCGAATTGGTTGAGCAACAGACAACAAAGAGTAGTGATTGACGGATTTAACTCAGAGTGGGCGCCTGTCACTAGTGGCGTCCCTCAGGGCTCGGTTCTTGGCCCAGTGCTCTTCATTATTTACATCAACGACGTGGATGTTGGACTCAATAACCGCATTAGTAAATTTGCAGACGACACAAAGATTGGTAACTCGGTTCTCACTGACGAAGACAGGCAAAGCCTCCAAGAGGATTTGCACAAAATTTCAGCTTGGTCGGATAGATGGGAGATGCCCTTTAACGTAGACAAGTGCCAGGTCCTTCAAGTTGGAACGAGGAATTCAAGTTTGATTACGAAATGCGCGGCGTTAAACTCAAAAGCGTTCAATGCGTCAAGGACTTGGGGGTCAAAATCGCGTCAAACCTCAAATTCTCACAGCAATGCATCGATGCAGCAAATAAAGCGAACAGAATGTTGGGCTTCATTAAAAGAAACTTTTTATTTAATAATAAAGATGTAATACAGTTTAGTCAGACCCCACTTGGAATATGCGGTACAGTTTTGGTCTCCCCACCATGCAAAGGATATTGCTAAATTAGAAGGTGTTCAGCGTCGGGCAACGAAAATTATCCCTTCCTTGCGCAACAAATCCTACGAAGAAAGGCTTTCACCCTTAACATGTTCTCTTGAGAAACGTCGCCTGAGGAAAACTGATCGAATGTTTTAAAATACTTAATGGTTTCACGAATGTAGACAGATCAACATTGTTTATGATCGATGACACTTTGCGCACGAGGAACAATGGCGTAAAACTCAGATGTAGACAAGTAAATTCAGACTGCACCAAATTTTTCTTCACCAACGTTGTAGTGCGAGAATGGAATAAGCTCCCATCATCAGTGGTCCAGTGTAACACGATTGACTCCTTCAAAAATAAGCTCGACCGTCACTTCCTTCAACTTAATATCAACTAGAGTAGAAATGCAACGTTTTGGAGTCTTCTGATTAATGTAAAATCACTTAGGTTTAAGGACAGACCACCAAGTCTGGACCATGGGGTCTGTGTGGTCTGATTTTCTATGTAAATCTATGTAAATCTCTCTCTCTCTCTCTCTCTCTCTCTCTCTCTCTCACACACGGCCTAATTCACATATTATACTGCTATTCTTGCCATGCAAAACGTGTTGTAACTGTAACTAGGTATTTGTGAACACTGCTTCTTCATCCAAGTTCTTTCAACAACAACATCAACAATCTCAGCCCTTGTACAATGATCCTACGTCACAAAAGATCACGTCAATGCAACTCCTGGTCTAATGATTCCTAAGATGCATCAAGCATAGATTATCACGCATCCTGACTGACGGTGTTTCTTGAAAGTAACAATGACTCACAATGGCTAAACAGAATATTAGTCACGGTATGTAAATAGGATCCGGAGCCGTCACTACATAAACTACTACTACTACTACTACTACTAATAATAATAATAATAATAATGAAATCGTTCTTCATTCGTTTTTCTGTTTTTCGCGGAAGTGGCAGCAGAAAAGGAAATAAATGTTGGCCAGGTCAGTCCCTTGCCTTCTGTAAGAGTCAGGGTATAAAAAAAGGAAGAGTGGCTGAGGAATGCAGTTTCTTCTATAATTTTGTCTCCCTTCCCTCACCCACTCCCATCTGTTCTTTCTCTCTCTCTCTCTCTCTCTCTCTCTCTCTCTCTCTCTCTCTCTCTCTCTCTCTCTCTCTCTCTCTCCACACTATTGCATCTCCTCCCCTTCCCTACCCATACCCACATTCTCAACCCCGCTATCCCTCTCACCCTCAGCATCATCCTTCATCCTCACTATATTCCTCCGCCAACCCTCCCCTTCACCTTCATTTCCACCCCAGTCTTTCATCACCTCCCCTCCTCCTTCATTTCCATCTCCACTCCTGTTCCCCCCTTCATTTCCGCTCTGATTCTACCCTTCCTTCCCTCTCCTCCGTTCTCACCCCCACTTTTCACCATCCTGCGAGAATGAGAGGGCGAGGCGTCACACACACACACACACACACTGAGCCTCTGGGAAGGTAAATACAGCTCGCCTCAGGGTGTTGGGTGTCCCCAGCCATGCCACTTCCCTTACTGACAACACTGCCTCATACATCTGCATTTCCCAACGCTTAGTACACGCTATTACGGCCACCAGGATAGACCCAAATCCGATTTTGACGCATTTTTTAATACAATTCCCCTCCTTCATCCTTTATGAGTCCATAGCGTGTCTGATTACAGTGAATTCTTCGGACTTGTCACACACACACACACACACACACACACATTGTCAGCCTTACCCACAGACACAGCGAGAAGGGTAAGCAAACAAGGGAGATTCAGAGCGCCATTATCCCGACTCGATCCTACCGTACGTCCTTACCCTCATTTATCGCTTCCTTTCTTTCTCTGTTTCGTTTTTTTTTATTCCATATTTCTCTCATTTAATCCTTTGCTTCCTTAAAATCCCCTCGTTCCATCTTACTTTTTTCCTCTCTTCCTTTCTTTCCTTCCCTCCTTTTCCTTTTCCTATCCTCCCGTGGTGCTCTCGTCATATTGTCCTTGCCCTCTTTTTCTCCTTTCCTCCTATTTTCATCCTTTCCTCCTTTGCTTCTCATCTTTATTCCCTTCCTCTCTTCCCTGATGGTTTCGTGCACTGTCCCGGTGAAATATCTGTGTTGACGGGCTCTCGTTTCCTGCAGAGAGGGTGAGGGTGTGTCCTGTTGGCGGGGGAGGGCTGTGGTAGCGGCGGCATAAACAGTGGTGATGGTGAGAGTCCTGGTAGTGATGGTGTTAACAATGGTGGTGGTGGTGGTGCGTAATGGTGTATATATGTGTGTGTGTGTGTCAGAGAGAGAGAGAGAGAGAGAGAGAGAGAGAGAGAGAGAGAGGTTCGTTTTCCTCAGTTCGGCCCATCTCGTGTTATCAATTAAGTCTGCAGCGGACCGTAATTTTTACATGACGGGATTATATTTCATGCACACGTCGGCCATGTTAACATCTTCTCCTTTGACTCCCCACACCCCTCCCCCCTTCCCCCCTCTACCTCCTATTCTCCCTCCGCCTCGTGTCCCTCTCCCTCGCTCATGTGTCCTTTCATTCCTCCTCCCATGTCCTTCCACTATGAAATATCCACCTCCTTTCTTCTCCCTTTCAGTGCGTTCCCCCATTCACATCCTTCCCCCGCTCCTTCTCCTTCGTTCAAATAATCACATTCCCTCCACTCCCCTACCTCCTCCTCTCCTTACCTTTGTCATATTCAATGTTTTCCCTCCTCTTGCGTCCCTCTTCCCTCCTCCCCCCCTGACGTCTCACTCTTTTCTCCTTTGTCCCTCTAAAATTCACTCCCCTCTCATCTCCATGTCCTCTTTCGATCTCGTGCCCCCTCCCCATCCCTAATTTGCCTTCACCCCCTTTCCTCCCTCCCTAATTTACCTCTACCCTCCCTCGGTCCCTCCTTCCCTCCCGTCGTAGGAATAATCAACAGGGGACACGACGCCACATGCCCTGAGCCGTCGTGACCTTATCGTGTGTTCGAGGTTGCTGATGGTGGTGGTGGTTGTTATTATTATTCTTGTTGTTGTAAGTGATTTTTTTTCGTGTGTTTGGGGGAGGGAAAGACTATACGCTGCTTCTGCTAATGGTGGTGGTGTTCCTTCTCTTTTTTTCTCCTTTTTTACGGTAAAGGAAACAGGTCAAGGGCATTACGTACACAAAGAAAAGGAAACAAAAGATCCCTCTAATCGCTGCTTCTGCAAAAAGCAAACAGGAGTTATCGGAAAAGAGGTTAATTTATGGTGTTACTTTTGCTATTGCTTTTATATAAGTTTTGCTTTTGTTGATTATGTGTGTGGGGCGCCGTGGTCTAGTGAGTTTTAAAGTGTCAAGCCGTTGGCAGTGGAGAGCTGCGGCGAGGCGCTGTGAACCTCATTGCCGCCGCGTGACGTCAGGGCATCCGCTCTTAAACCCCAACCCACACCCTCATACAGTGACCCTATATGAACATTAGTAAAAGCTGTCGAGACAAAGAAGGTATTGATCTTGTCGTGTGTTGGAGAGGCGTTGGTGGAAGTGGTGGTGGTGTTCTTCCTTGTATTGCTATTATTGTCCTTATTATAGGTGGTTGTGGTAGATATTGCTTTCGTAGTGTGCTGAGAAACTCTGGTGTTGGTGGTGATGCTGTTCTTTCTGGTGTTACTAGTATTTTCCGTGTTGTAGGTTTCGGGGGAAATCATTTTGTTGTCATTGATTCGTATTGTTTATAAAGTGTGTTCTCTGGCACCTTGAATACACTCAGCCTGTCACCACACAAGTCGTAACCTTATCTAGAGAAAAAAGTAATGTTTACCTTGACTTCGCAAACTAAGTGTATGCATTGCGAGGTAAAGGTTAAGTTGGGGGCTTACTCTATAGTTGTGCGTGGGGCCTCGGTGTTTCATCTCCGCCACATTGGCTCTTGAGCTCTTCGTGGGTAAGAACCCATTACCCCAGAACTCAGGGCAGGTGTGATATCCGGGCTACCACGGTTTATTTTCCTCAGGTACTCATATATCGACCAGCCTGAAAGAAGGGATAAAAACAGCGGGGGTGAACTGCACGCTGCCTGCCCGGGCCTGGGATTCGGACCCGGGCATTGCAAGGGTGTTTTATTATTAATTTATTATAATGACCATCATCAGGTGTGAGTGGGTGAGGTGCGGGAAGGGGGGAGTATGCTAATAATGCGAGTGATGGTGGCGGTGGTGTGTTGGTTAAAATGGTTGTGATGCTGTTGATGATGGTTATGGTAGGTGGTGTTAATGGTGGTGATGATGGTGATTAGGATGTTGGTGGTTGTCGTTGTGGTTAGGGCTCAGGTGGTGGTGATAATGACGATAGTGAGGGCGGTAAAAAGAGTGAGGATAGTACAGGTGGTTTTGCCAATGGTGACGATGGTAGTAACAATGATGGCGATGAGGATGACAGTGGTGATACTGAGGATGAGGATGGGCTTGGTGGTGATAGCGGGAAAGGGCAATGTGTGTGTGTGTGTGTGTGTGTGTGTGTGTGTGTGTGTGTGTGTGTGTGTGTGTGTGTGTGTGTGTGTGGACGATCACGACGAAAAAAGTGAGAGAGAGAGAGAGAGAGAGAGAGAGAGAGAGAGAGAGAGAGAGAGAGAGAGAGAGAGAGAGAGAGAGAGAGAGAGAGAGAGAGAGAGAGATTTACATAGATTTACATAGAAAATCAGACCACACAGACCCCATGGTCCAGACTTGGTGGTCTGTCCTTAAACCTAAGTGATTTTACATTAATCAGAAGACTCCAAAACGTTGCATTTCTACTCTAGTTGATATTAAGTTGAAGGAAGTGACGGTCGAGCTTATTTTTGAAGGAGTCAATCGTGTTACACTGGACCACTGACGGTGGAAGCTTATTCCATTCTCGCACTACAACGTTGGTGAAGAAAAATTTGGTGCAGTCTGAATTTACTTGTCTACATCTGAGTTTTACGCCATTGTTCCTCGTGCGCAAAGTGTCATCGATCATAAACAATGTTGATCTGTCTACATTCGTGAAACCATTAAGTATTTTAAAACATTCGATCAGTTTTCCTCGGAGGCGACGTTTCAAGAGAGAACATGTTAAGGGTAGAAAGCCTTTCTTCGTAGGATTTGTTGCGCAAGGAAGGGATCATTTTCGTTGCCCGACGCTGAACACCTTCTAATTTAGCAATATCCTTTGCATGGTGGGGAGACCAAAACTGTACCGCATATTCCAAGTGGGGTCTGACTAAACTGTTGTAGAGCGGGAGTATTACATCTTTATTCTTGAATACAAAGTTTCTTTTAATGAAGCCCAACATTCTGTTCGCTTTATTTGCTGCATCGATGCATTGCTGTGAGAATTTGAGGTTTGACGCGATTTTGACCCCCAAGTCTTTGACGCATTGAACGCTTTTGAGTTTAACGCCGCGCATTTCGTATTCGAACTTCTTATTCCTCGTTCCAACTTGAAGGACCTGGCACTTGTCTACGTTAAAGGGCATCTCCCATCTATCCGACCAAGCTGAAATTTTGTGCAAATCCTCTTGGAGGCTTTGCCTGTCTTCGTCAGTGAGAACCGAGTTGCCAATCTTTGTGTCGTCTGCAAATTTACTAATGCGGTTATTGAGTCCAACATCCACGTCGTTGATGTAAATAATGAAGAGCACTGGGCCAAGGACCGAGCCCTGAGGGACGCCACTAGTGACAGGCGCCCACTCTGAGTTAAATCCGTCGATCACTACTCTTTGTTGTCTGTTGCTCAACCAATTCGCGATCCATTGGTTTACTTGACCGTCAATACCTATTTGCTTTAATTTGTAAAGTAATTTATGATGCGGGACTTTATCAAACGCTTTCTGAAATCAAGATAGACTACGTCCAGTGATTTGGTTACGTCATAAACAGTGAAGAGGTCGTTATAAAAGGTTAATAGGTTTGATAGGCAGGATCTTTTGTTTCGGAAGCCATGTTGTGAGTCCCCAATCAATGAGTGGCTTTCAAGGTAATTCACAATTTTGTCTCTAATTATGCCCTCAAGTAGCTTACCTACAACCGAAGTTAGACTAATGGGCCTGTAATTACCTGGTACTTTTTGTCTCCTTTCTTGAAAATCGGTGTCACGTTAGCCTTTTTCCAATCTGAAGGACGATGTCTTGTCGCAAGAACATATTGAATACGGTTGTGAGGGAGGAGAGTATTTCGCTCTTTGTTTCTTTCAGCAGAGTTGGATATACTTTGTCAGGTCCAGGACTTTTATTTGTTTTAAGTGAATGGAGAGCTTTAAGGACTTCATCGGTTGTTATTTCAAAATTAGGCAATGCATGCTCGAGATTTACAATAGTACTGGTGTTGGTGGTAGCGAGAGGAAGACTGTTAGTATTAAACACCGAGGAAAAGTAATTGTTTAAGAGGTTTGCAATGTGTTGGCTGTCAGTCACTAGTGCACCGTCGCTGTTTGTTAAAGGTCCAATACCACTTTTGATCGCCTTTCTGTTGTTTATGTAACTGAAGAAAGATTTCGGATTATTTTACAGTTGGCTGCAATATTTTCTTCGTATCTACGCTTTGCCTGACCTACTAGTCTTTTTACTCGTCGCCTGGCATCATTATAAAGTCTAATGTTTTCGGGCGTGCTTTGTTCTTTCTTTAACCTGTAAAACAATTTTCTCTCATTGACTGATTGTTTAATTTCGCTATTAAACCACGGTGGGCTTTTATTAGTGTTAATTCGCTTCTCGCACAAGGGGACGAATGTGTTCTGCTGAGTGAGTAAGTGATTGTTAAGGCTTAGCCAGGCTTCCTCTACGTTGCCGTCATCTGATAGTTGTATTTCTGTTAGTTTTGTCGGATTTCTACGAAGTTAGCTCTTTTGAAATTGGGCACCTTTACTTTATTTTCAGTCACTGATGATTGAGCTTTAATGTCGACGCGCACTAATTTATGATCGCAAGAACCGAGGTGTTCTCCTACCGTGACACTACTGACTAGGTTATCTTGGGTTGTTATAACAAGGTCGAGTATATTATTTTGTCGAGTTGGCTCAGAAACCATTTGGCTTAGATAATTTTCTTCTAGAAATTCGATCATTCTATGTGACTCGCCTTCTGTACCTGACAGTGTCGCCCAGTCGATATGGGGGAGGTTAAAGTCTCCTAATATCAGTGAGTCGCTGTTATTAAGTGACTGCCTTAAGACGCTGTACATTTCAAGGTCGTCATCGAGTGATTGCCCGGGAGGTCTGTAGGTGACAGATATATTTAAGTTGACTTTTGCAATGTTTACTCGCACGCACAAATGTTCAACGTTACTGTTTCCCGGTGTTTTGTCAGTGGGTTGCAAATAGCTTTTGACATAAAGGGCGACGCCACCGCCTCTACGGTTTACACGATCTTTGTTGAAGAGTCTGTAGCCATCTATGTTGTATTCGGAACTTAAATCAATATTTGTGGTGTCGATAAATGTTTCGGTTATAGCAATTATGTCAAAATTTTCTGTTAAAGCAAGACATCGCAGTTCATCAAATTTGTTTCTTAGGCTACGCGCATTGAAACTAAGGATTTTTAAGTTATCTAGAGGCTTGGTAATAGAGGTGGTGGTACTTGCGGGATCACGGTTACGGGTTTGTTGTGATGCACGGCGTCTATTTACACGGGCGGTGGAGGACGTGGCCGTGACTCGTTTTTGTTCGGATGACACGCACTGCTTCGTTGAGGAGCCTTCCGAGTCTGGCTGCCCCGATGGGAGAAAGGTGCAATCCGTCCCTGTGAAAGAGCTCATTTTGTCCATAGAAATTGTCCCATGCGTTTAGGAACTCCACGTCAAGCTCCCTACAAAGAGTCTGTAAGCGGTTGTTTAGGCTGAAGGCCTTACTGAAAAGTCGCTCTCCGCCCAAGTCCGTGGTAGAACTCCTGAAATCAAAATGTTAGGATTTAGTCTTATACTGCCGGATGAGCCTACGGTACTTCTCCAGGAGTTCCTCAGACCGGGTCGTGGTGACGTCGTTCGTACCTGTGTGAATAACAAACAGTGAATCATTAGTAGCCTGGGGGGAGATCTCCTCAAGAGCAGCAGTTATGTCGTCGATCCCAGCACCAGGATAGCAATAGTTCCGTCTTCGACGAGGAACTCTGCCGCAGAACTCAACGACCTGCTGGCGAATCATGGAGTCACCCACCAGGAAGGTGCTCTCCTGCTCGTCCTCCTCCTCCAGAATGGCAAACCTGTTGAAGCAATGAACAGGATAAATCGCTTGTCTGGCTGGCTTGGCTCCTCCATTCACGACGGTGAAGCCATCATGGTCGGTGCCACTAGCATCCTCCCGTTGCGTGGTGTTGTCCGCTGGTGTCGACGGTACCGCTGAGGGCAAGGGGGCGGTTGGAGAAGGGTTTGGCACCACAGCAACGTTAGCCTGGATGAATTCCTGCAAGGAGGCAACAGTGCGAGAAAGCTCTATTATTTTATTCTGGCCTGCTTCCATCTCTCTCTCTCTCTCTCTCTCTCTCTCTAGAGAGAGAGAGAGAGAGAGAGAGAGAGAGAGAGAGAGAGAGAGAGAGAGAGAGAGAGGCGTTGTTTCGTCGCCAACAGGAAGGTTATTAAACAGCGGTGATGGTGAGCCTGGTGATGACAGGGTTGGTGTTGATGATAATGGTGGTGCTGATGAAGCATTGATCGTGAAATGAAAACAACGTTATTTTTTTAACTATTAAATCTTTTTCTTTATCTGACTGTTGTTGTTCATATCTTTCTCAATTCCTCCTCTTTCTTTTCCTTCCTCTTCTTCTTCCTCTTCATATTTCCCCCCTAATTTTAGTACGCGTAAAGGGAGCCATTGATGAAGGGTAGGGAATTATGATTAAAACTGGAATTATTATTATTTTTTTGGCAGCTGTGAAAAGAAAAAAACTCAGTTAACAAAAAATCAAGATGTGTCAATCGGGAAAGGCAGAGTTAGAGTTATAAGGGTTATTACACTATTGGTTGGAGTCTTAGGAATAGCATAGGCGGTTTGTCGAATATCATGCGTATAGAGGCTCTAAGTCTACATCATAAGTCACAGAGGCGTGAATTCACATAATTGGCACGAACTTTTCAGGTTAAGTTTGGCATAATTTGAGTTAGAGGGGCACAGTCATACTTCAGAATATGAATATATAAACAAACAAAAACATGCTTCAGTTACAGTTAGCAGCGTTGATCTTCTTAAATGTTCGCTCACTTTTCATTATACCGCTCATTAGGGGGCCGGTGTTTTGGGGGGCGACTGTGCAGTAATTCTTATAAGGGCAAACTCAATAGAAGGGGACGAAGACACACTATCTTAAGGTATCGATTAACTGTTGCATTTCAATTGTAATTTCGAAAGATACCAACGATATGTTTGGTAGTAACTTTTACCAGATGTCAAATTAGAGTGATACATCTGATAAGAAAAAAAATGCACAGTGACCCACAAGTGTATCAGGAGACTACTACATGAAGCCAGATGGCCTACACATGGCAGCTCAATTAAATGCATGATTCACCAACTCATCCCCGTCCATAAACCCATCTAGTCTCCATTTACAACTTTCAGTCGTGTTTGCATCACTACATATCTACTTAATTTCTTACACTCATCCGCTACCCTTTTCGTAAAAAAATATTTGTCAAGTTTATACCTATTTCTGCGTTTCCTAACATCTGTTTTCAGTATAGGTACTGTATCTATATATCCTTTATTAGTACCTTTAACCCATTTTAAGGATTCAATTAAATCACCGTGCAGTCTACATCTTTCCAAAGAATGCAAATTAGGCTTTTTTGTGTGTGTATTTTTGTTCAATACGATGAGTTACTAATGATGATGCTATATGTATACGTGTTTATATATGTACGGACTACAGCTGCATTTAATCCCATTAGTGTAAGTTGACAGAATTAGATTAAGTAAGTAGTACAGCGATAATGGTGGTGATATCGGCGACAATGATAATGACGATGATGATATAGGTGGTGGTGGTGGTGTGGTGGTGATCGTTAATAATAACAGAGTGGATGTAGTGTTTTTATAAGTCAATATTGGAAATAATGTTATCATTGGGTAATGAGGATGTATGTGGGGATATTACTGAGCGTTAGTGATGGTGGTGGAGGGGAAAGATGCCATGAGTATGGTGTTGATCTACATAAGTTATCAAAATGGTGGGAATGGTTACGGTGTTGCAGGGAGTGTGGATCTTACTGGTGTCAGGGTAGGTGGTGGTGCTCCAGGAAGTGTGGATCTTACTGGTGTCAGGGTAGGTGGTGGTGCTCCAGGAAGTGTGGATCTTACTGGTGTCAGGGTAGGTGGTGGTGCTCCAGGAAGTGTGGATCTTACTGGTGTCAGGGTAGGTGGTGGTGCTCCAGGAAGTGTGGGTCTTACTGGTGTCAGGGTAGGTGGTGGTGCTCCAGGAAGTGTGGATCTTACTGGTGTCAGGGTAGGTGGTGGTGCTCCAGGAAGTGTGGATCTTACTGGTGTCAGGGTAGGTGGTGGTGCTCCAGGAAGTGTGGATCTTACTGGTGTCAGGGTAGGTGGTGGGGGTGGTGACGGTGCTGCAGGAGGTTTGGATTTTACTGGTGTCAGGGTAGGTGGTGGGGGGTGGTGACGGTGCTGCAGGAGGTTTGGATCTTACTGGTGTCAGGGTAGGTGGTGGGGGTGGTGACGGTGCTGCAGGAGGTTTGGATCTTACTGGTGTCGGGTAGGTGGTGGGGGTGGTGATGGTGGTGCAGGAGGTGTGGATCTTACTGGTGTCGGGTAGGTGGTGGGGGTGGTGGTGGTGCTGCAGGAGGTGTGGATTTTACTGGTGTCAGGGGTGGTGGTGGTGGTGCAGGAGGTTTGGATTTTACTGGTGTCAGGGTAGGTGGTGGGGGTGGTGACGGTGCTGCAGGAGGTGTGGATCTTACTGGTGTCAGGGTAGGTGGTGGGGGTGGTGATGGTGGTGCTGGAAGTGTGGATCTTACTGGTGTCAGGGTAGGTGGTGGGGGTGGTGACGGTGCTGCAGGAGGTTTGGATTTTACTGGTGTCAGGGTAGGTGGTGGAGGGGGTGATGGTGGTGCAGGAGGTTTGGATTTTACTGGTGTCAGGGTAGGTGGTGGGGGTGGTGACGGTGGTGCTGGAAGTGTGGCTCTTACTGCCGGAAGTGTAAATCTTAGGCTCCTTTCACACGTGGACACTTGGCAGCGCTGCCGTTGATAAATAATGGAGGTGAATGGAGGCTTTCATACAGACACGAACACAAAAAGTAATGCTGCAGACGGATTGAGTGGTTGGCTTCGCCGCCGGTGGCGGACACAAAAAGTAGCGCTGCTCGTCACGATATATGTCTTTCAATGGGAGCTTTTACACGTATCTGCAGCCGCGCCACATTTTTAGCAGTGCGTGCGTGGCTGGACTGCAGCGCTGCACAATTCTAGCAGCGCTGCTGAGAAGCGCTGTTAATTAGACACTCCCCTCAACATTTTCTAGGATGATAAGCAGCGCTTCTCAGCAGCGCTGTTAAAACTGAGTAGCGGTGCTGAAAAGCGCTAAGTGTCCCCTTTTGAAAGGAGCATAATTTCAGCAGCGCTGCTAAGCGTCCCTGTGTGAAAGGGGCGTTAATGACTGGTGTTGGGTAGATGGTGGGGATGGTGATGGTGGTGCTGGAAGTGTGGATCTTAGGTGTAAGGGTAGGTGGTGGCCGTAGAGGGAATATATGTAGTGCTGATGTGTTCATGGGTTGCCGTACTTGTGGCGACCATAGTGACGATGCTGCAGGAAATGTTTGTGTAGGTGTTGTTGTTGTTGGTGGTGGTGGTGATAGAGACGCCTGGCACTTCCTTCCTGATTCACTATTAGTATTCAGGGCAACAGCGACCGGCAGAGCACAAAGCTTCAACACACACACACACACACACACACAGAGAGAGAGAGAGAGAGAGAGAGAGAGAGAGAGAGAGAGAGAGAGAGAGAGAGAGAGAGAGAGAGAGAGAGAGAGAGAGAGAGAGAGAGAGAGAGAGAGAGAGACTGACTAACTTGTTTGTGTGTGTGTGTCGCAAGCCAAGGTTAAGGTTGTATCTGTCTGTATGTATGAGCGAAGGAAATAAGATCATCACCACTTTCCGGTCCCTGCAGTGGTGGTGGTGGTGGTGATGAAAGGTGGAATGAATGAAGTGTTTGGCAAAATGGGCTGTGTTTGTGGGGGCGGGGGCAATGGAAATCGTAGTGGTGATGGTGGTGGTGAAGATGGAGTGAAAGAAGTGTTAGCATGCATCGTGTGCGGTCATGGGGTTTGAGGCAATGATGCTCTAGGGACCGTTTAGGTGCTCGTGGTGAATCGTTGAATGGGTGTAGCCAACTCGTGATAGGCACCGTTTTGCGATGACAGTGATATTGGTGTTGATGTAGGAGGGACGCCGCAAATAAATCATATACTTTTTATATATTTTTTAGCTATAATGACAGAATACACAAACCTGTCTACTTGCGGCTCATTTTTGTTGAGTATCAAGCCATCTTGAAACTTTGCAGAAGAGACTCTTCAGCCGCCTCTGATGTTTTCTGTTACATAACGAATTTTTAAAAAAGTCCTCTTTAATTTAGACATTCTTAATTGAGCATGATAAAAGAAAAGTTGGCTATAGAATGAAGATTTATCCCTACAAACTTTTAACTTGCTGCTTACAGTGTGGGACGGGCTCAGTGAGAGAGAGAGAGAGAGAGAGAGAGAGAGAGAGAGAGAGAGAGAGAGAGAGAGAGAGAGAGAGAGAGAGAGAGAGAGAGAGAGAGAGAGAGAGAGAGAGAGATTCTTCCTTTGATGTTTAGCCCAAATATTGTGTACAGGTGGTAGTATTGTCTTCATGCAGACTCCTTTGCTTTCTGTGAACATTATTGGGCTCAGTATAAAAGAAGCGATCATGCGTCATACGTTTATTATTTCCTTATTATTCGGTCTAAATGTCTGGTGTAGAAGCGGTAGTGTTGTCTTCATGCAAAATCCTTCTCTATGGGACATGAGATTCAATAGTAAATAAAATAAAAATTAAAACAAGAAACTAATAATCATTTCAACTAGTGGACTTTTTTCCTTGTACGACTGTTTGTATCCCCGTCACGAGTCAGAGACGAGCATGAAGGCCACGTGTGTGTGTGTGTGTGTGTGTGTGTGTGTGTGTGTGTGTGTGTGTGTGTGTGTGTGTGTGTGTGTGTGTGTGTGTGTGTGTGTGATATGATTTAACGATTTTTTATCTGGTTAAATAAAATAAAAGTATGCAATTTACCAAGGATAACACGAGAAAGTATATACACATCGTATGTATTTGATTGTGTCGAGTGTGTGTGTGTGTGTGTGTGTGTCAAGGAGGGTTAGGGGTCCAGCCTGGTGAGGGCAAAACAAATCACCGTCAATCAACAATCAAGTCACGAGGTCTCTAAAAATAGAGAGACCACTTCCTAGTTCCTTTCGAAGAAGTGTTTGTGGCAGGGCAGGTCTTGTGTCTTGGGGAAGGTGGCGCTGCAATCAGGGAAAAGAGAGGTGCTATGTAGGGCCTGTTCTTGATGTAGTGTGGTGCTGATTTGGTTCGCTTGAGTAAGGCGTTTTCTTGTGGCGGGGCAGGGCTTGTGTCTTGGGGGAGAAGGCACTGCTGTGATCAAAGGCAGTAGAAATGTGAAGAACCTTTGCATGGTTTTGTCTTTAGATGTTCTGGGGTAGAAGTGTGTGTGTGTGTGTGTGTGTGTGTGTGTGTGTGTGTGTGTGTGATTCACCATGGTCTGATCTCGCACTTGACTCACGATCCCTCAGCCAGCACCTTCCTTTAATGAACTTGGACCTCAGGTGACGGGTCTTTGGGAACGATCGAAACCCCACAGCCACACACCCCTCAACCGATCGCCGGTACTTTTTCACTACTGGATTTTCAAGGGGACGCAAATTAAAGGAGACTGCACATCTGTCACCACCGCGCCTGGGAATCGAACCCAGGACCTCTTTATTGTTAGGCGAGCGTACTAACCACTGATAACAGCCTCCTTCGTGGTCCAGTGGTTAGCGCATCTGGCTACGAATCTGCGAGTTCAGGTTTGAATCCCAGTCCGGACAGTCGACGTACAACTCAAACAGCTGTTCATCCGCCCTTGCGGGCTGGCCGATAAATGTATATCTAGGGATAAACTGTGATAACCCGGATGTTACACTGGCTCCGTGTCCCGGGAGAAATGGGTTATTATTCACCACAGACTCAAAGGGCCAATGCGACGGAAATGAGCACCGTGACCACGCGCAGCTATAGCGCTTGTCCCCAACTGTACCTTACCTTCACAGAGCTCCGTGTGGGTGTGGGTGTGGGTGTGGGCGTGGGTGTGTTTGTTGTTGGAGGTGGTAGGTTTAGGGTTGGTGTGTTGTCTGAGAGGAGGTGAGGTGTGAATTGTTTATTTGTTGTGTTGTGGTGGGGTATATGTGTGTGTGTGTGTGTGTGTGTGTGTGTGTGTTTGGCATGGCATGGCAGGAGTGTGCTGAATGCCGTACTGTAATAGGACTGTGTGTGTGTGTGTGTGTGTGTGTGTGTGTGTGTGTGTTTAGGAGTTGGTTCAGTGTTGTGTCGTAGTAGAGGAGTCAGTGTTAGCTGTGTGTGTGTGTGTGTGTGTGTGTGTGTGTGTGTGTGTATTTTTAGGAGTTGGTTCAATGTTGTGTCGTAGTAGAGGAGTCAGTGTTTGCTGTGTGTGTGGTGGTGCGTTGTTTGTGTGTGCGTGGCTGCAACATGGGGGAGCAAAGGAGGCGGTGGCGGTGATGGGGGTGATGGTGGTGGGCCGTGCGCGATGATACAGCGTCGTTGTACGTATATGTAGGAAAGGTTAACGCATGTTTTATGCACCTCCTCCGGCGCTGTTAATTGAATGACAGCCTCGCTTCTTTTGTGGTTGTGTGTGTGTGTTTGGACAATATAACTCACGTTTTTTTTCTCTCTTTTAAGGTTCAATCGCATACCATCTTTTAGGTCCGTACTGGTGCGGGGTTTATATTTATTTTTTTGTGTGTTATTTCATCCTTGACTCATTCTACCCCTCGATGCTTCATTCCTTTAGGGAATGCAGAAAATAGTCGTCCGTCAAAAGGAGTTCCCTCGATACTCCGCGTTCACCATATCTACGTGTTGGCACTTAAGCTACCGCTATAATTACGGGGTTTTAAGTGGCACTGGGGGGTAGTGGGAGCTGAAGTGTGTAGAGTGAGTGAAAGTTCGAGGGTGTTTGTTTGTAGTAGGTGCTGGGGGTTATTGGATAGTGTTGAGTTAGTGAAAGTTGAAGGTGGGTTGTTGCAATGGGCGGTACATGTAGTGTACGCACAGTGACGATAGTTGGTGGTTAGGGGAGGCAAGGGGGTCGAGAATGAGACAGCACAGGAAAGGGTTATGGATGAGTGGATAAAGGGAATTAGTGGATAGGAATTGAAGGGTTTGAAGTTGTAGAAAGAAAAAAAATCACGATGTGTGAGAGGACCGAGGGTGAGTGCAGACTTTTCAGAGGTTAGTGGCTAAGTATCATGACTAGGGAGTGGTGGGGTTATCACGAGCACGGTGAGGTGCGTGTGGAGGTTGAGGAAGGTTATGGATAGGCGGAGGGAGTTGAAGGCGGGCACTGTGGGGGTTGAGGGTGGTGGTGGTGGTGGAAAAGGAGATCAAGAAAGATGGCAGAATGGACGGGGGAGATAAATTTAACCACGACCTCGCGTGTCACCGCCTGGAACTGGACACTATTTTTAGGAAGGGCAGCCGTGGCGGGGCGGCCTTGTTATACAGACTTTTCTTTACTCTTTTTCTTCACCCTCTTCTTTGTGTGTTTATGTTTGTTGGTGGAAGAAACATGGCTTACGTAGGACTGAGAGATCTTGTCCATTTATAAGGGCCACAGCTGCCTCTCCCCTTTCTCTAGCAATCCCTCCTCCTTCTCCTCCTCCTCCTCCTCGAATATTATTATATCGTTGAGTACGCAACCGTATGGAGAACAACTAAGGTAACATTTGTTTTACGCTGGTAGAAACGAGTACGCGGGGATTTAATTTTTTTTTTTTTGTACGTGAATAAATTAAATAACGTCGAACACTCATATTTTTTTTTTTAGCTCCTATTCATTCAGACTACAAGAAATAACGTTTTACCTATTCAAATGAAGCCATACACTATAGATGTAGACATTTTTATTTTTTTGAACCGAGTCTTATAACAATGTAACAGCCTACCTGTGGAAGTAGTTAGAACTCGCTAATGCGAAAAAGATCAAGTCTGAAAAACCACATTGACCGTTATTTCGTTACGACCTGAGTAAATTGAGCGTTCCCGTGCGTACGTACAATTGGGTCCTTCACTGAGCTGGACCTGCCATCTGGTGGCCCTGCTGGAGCCTCTGCCAGAGCCAAGCGTGCGGCCAGCTGGGGTCCAGCGAGGCTTAATTGACATTTTTCTGTACCAAACTAGCAAAATATCAGAGTTGTAATGGTCACTGTCATGTTTACACCAACAAATCTGAGTGCTGTACATTATCCATGTCGTTGTAATGAACACTGTTGTCAAAATAAGAGCATTCGCCAGTATATCCTACAACACTCGATCCCGCAGTTAATAGGAATGCATCAGTGCGGCCTCTTGGGTAAATATTTCCGTCATGCGCGAAAAGAGAAGTCAAACAAGTCTGGCATGGTGTCATGCTCTCAAAATCTTATAGTAGTAGTGGAAGGTAGTGTTATAAGTTTTGCCACTCAACATTTCACCGGCAGGCACGCCGCTGCCTCAACACGATGCATTCTTCTGTCCCTCCAATCAGAGCGCAGGAGGTTGTTTACACTGCTGCTAAACATGTCGTACGCTGCCTGCAGCAAGCATTATACTTATTTCATATTTCTGATTTAAATAATAATACATACATCTGTAGCATCTTATAATATTACATTCATTATATGGAACTTTAAAGAAAACACATAGAGCATATGTAACGATTGTTTATGTGGGAAAAAATATTTTTAAATTTCCTATTTCTTGCATTTCCCCGTTTCTTAAATACTACTAGTAAGTCAACTGTCTGTACCGTAGCGATGAGAAAAATATGGTATTTCTAAATACCAAAAAACAATAGTCTGTTCACTTAAGTCTGACTCAAGCTGAGAACATAAACCCAAGCGTGTTCGGAAGCACAGTGCAGATTAGCAGAAAGTGCTGCGTGAGATAAACACAAACAGAGGTTAAAGAAAACTTGGAAGCCAAAGTAGTAGCCAATCAGCACTCAGCTTGCAAACACTCTTAGGTTTATGTTGTCAGCTTGGGTCGGACTTAAGTGAACAGACTTTAGTAAGAAAAATTATTCGGGCGTACGCCGCATGCATATTTATTTTGGTAGTTCCACCAGGGCCACCAGATGGCAGGTAGAGCTCAGTGAAGGACCCAATTGCTTTAATCTGTTGCGCATGAAAAAATGTGCATGACGATCCGATAAATTTCTTAAGGAGGGAGCCTCGTTATAAGCCAACATGCTTTATATTGCCTCTTCTTCCATGTGTCCATATTTTCTCTTCCTTACGTCGCAAGTCAGAGCCACGACCTACCAACCACGCACCCACGACCCACGCAAAGGGAAATGACGAGGTGGAAGTCTTCGGTCGTGTGGGCTTGGCCGCGGGATATTGCTTAGGGCGGCTGGGACCAGAATACTGACGACGTGTGTGTGTGTGTGTGTGTGTGTGTGTGTGTGTGTGTGTGTGTGTGTGTGTGTGTGTGTGTGTGTGTGTGTGTGAGAGAGAGAGAGTACAAGTAATCACGTAATGAGCACGCCTGGGTAAGAATGAAGTGCCATTCACGTTGATCGTTCATCAGATAACACCTCCTCATTCTCTTCCTCCTCTCTTACTCCTTTCCGATCTGCTTTTACTGGTATTAGCATTTCAGTCTACATTCACGTGCGCGCACACACACACACACACACACACACACACACACACACACCATAATGTAAAGGGCGACCACTACCTCACCGACCCATTTATCGATCGGAAAGCATCAAGAATTCGCTATCGGACCGCCCTGGCGGAACAGGAAGTGTCACCATGTGGAGGGAGTGTTGACCCGCCCTCTTATATTATGTTTTCGTCAGGTTCGAAATAAATCTCTCTCCGTCCTTATTGAATGTTTGTCTTTCGCTGGTCTACAAAGGAGCTACGACCCCTCAGTAACTCAAGGCTGCATTTGATTGGTAGAGGGTTATAAAGGTAGACCCTTATTGGTGGCTGCTGGACTGGTATTGGCACGGCATATATTGGTGTTTTTCATGAACAGAGTATATTCTTTCCAAGACAGTTTGGGTCTCTGGACCTTCCAAGTATTTTATTTTCTTTCTCTACTCTTCGATTGTCTTACCTCCCACCCCCCACACACACTCCACCACTTACTCTTCTCCTTACTCAAGTTTCCTCTCCCTCCATTCTTCAAGAAACGCCAAAGTAATTTCAAAGTTCTGGGCGCCTCCGCTTTACACTCGCCATAAATATTGTCCGGGAGGTAACTACATGAGAATAACTGTTGAAGGTTCGTGTTGTTATTCTTCGGCGCAGTATAAATAATCCAAATAAAAAACACTAGCTGATGTCTCATAAATCTTTTTTTTTTTTTTTTGTATCATTTTCCTTCGTGGATAAAAGTAAAAAAAGATGACCAAGGTCGTTGGGAAAATTGTATGCAAACAATGAAGCCATGGATAATAATATCTTCAAACACAGTGCACGCACGGTAGTTTGGGCAATTCCATGCCGGACAGGACGGTGGGAGGGAAGGGCTCGATATGCTGACCCCAGGCCTGGTGCTGACCCACCCCACTGAGTGTTGAGGCGGTGGGGGACGATGGCCAATGTGTACCGCACCCTTTGAGGACGCTGACTATTGAAGATCTCCGTGGGTCAGCTGTAACCACGCTCTCCGGACCTCTGCTCGGATTTGTATTGGAAGAAATGACACAAAGCGGCCATGCTAGGAGCATTATATATATATATATATATATATATATATATATATATATATATATATATATATATATATATATATATATATGTGTGTGTGTGTGTGTGTGTGTACACACACACACACACACACACACACACACACACACACACACACACACACACACACACACACACACATACGTACGTCACTAAGTAATATCTTCCCATCTACATTTTACTTATTGCTGCAGTCTGACGTTGTAAGGCATTTTAAATTACAGAATACATTTTTCTTAACACAAAAATATCTTAGTTTAACTCTTTGTCTTACACACACACTTAACAAATCCTTGCTCCGTTACAGTAGATCGTCGTGATGCAGCTGACCTAGAACTAGCACAAGGGCACCTTGTGTGCTGCAATATGCTTATTTCACACATTGCCAAAAACGAACCTAGTGATCTTGAGGGTTCCTGGGAAGTGTGCGCAGATGATTTTATTTCATACCTTGCCTAGATGTTTTAGGAAGTATATAATACCAAGTTATTCTATACACTGCCGGGTTTCTTGCTACACACACACACACACACACACACACACACACACACACACACACACACACACACACACACACACACACACACACACACACACACACACACACTCTAGCTGCTGCGGAGTCTAGCACATGACGAAGCATGTAGCGCATGTACTCCTTAACTCAATACTGTTATGCACACGGGTTTTAATTTTAGATGAGGTATATATTGCTTCTAATCATGATGCTCATATACTGTGCATGTTCTTTATGATTATATGCCAGTGCGAGGGTGGTGTATATTTAGATAGTCAATGCTTCAAAGTATAAAACAGTTTTTGTTGCTTTTTTGAAATGCGTCATATATTGTGTTTCGGTTTTATGAAGATATCTACGAGGCCAACACTGCCTTGTATCCTAAGTATTTAGCGAAGGCTGGGGCTGGAGGGCTGGAGCAGTCATTTAACGTATGGCCACCACCACACCCTGGTAACCATAACAATCTGGAGACTGAGTGAGCCGGCGCGGAGGAGCAGAATGGCATTACTTTCTCAGCGGTAATGGCGGTAATCAAGAGCAATGGCGTTAGCGTTTCGTTTACTACTTTTGGCAAGGCCACGGCCACACCCGGTAGACTTCGTGGCCCTGCCTTGCATCATTGAGAAGTTGAGTAAGGAAGTGACATTTGGGTTCCGCTTGGTGACTCGGTTTTCTTACCTGGCAAGGTCCTGCGGCCACAATACTTATTGGAACCCAGTATTCAAGATTTTTATTTTATTTTTATATTTGGAAGTCTCCTCGAACATATCGGGATGTTCTTTAGTGGGCTTCCCGCATTTCTTACCTGTGTTGTCTGAGCGCATGACTGATCCCTCTGCAGCACGGCGAATGGCGAAGCGACCCGGGCCGCAGCATGGGAAGCCCCTCACAAGGCTAGTCTCCGCACCGCACACGCAGCATTTTTTTTTTTTTTTTTTTCTTCACGGCAGATTGGCTGTGTGGAAGGAAAGTTTTATCTTAATCGAATGTCCGGGAGACTGCCGCCTCCTTCATGCAAAGGAATCATCGAGGCACCAAGGCAGGGACGCCGTTTGTAAAGCAGCTCCGTGGATGGTCTTGCAGCCGGACGACTCGGTGCCGCCGCTGACCTCTCTCTAGGGGGAGGTGGGCTGGGGCTTTGTGTAGTATTACAGAGTACCGTAAAAAAAAAAACTGCCCCCAGCGGTGAAGGCAGGTACGGAGCGTCCTCAACCTAGCATTGGGCGGCCTTGGCCACCCGCACCACCACCTGGAGAGAGAGAGAGAGAGAGAGAGAGAGAGAGAGAGAGAGAGAGAGAGAGAGAGAGAGAGAGAGAACATTATTTTACTTCATCATGCAAAACCCCGATCGAGTGACGAAAGGAGAGGAGGAGGAATGCCTGCGTCAAGATAAGGTGATGGCGTGCACGCAGGCAGGCCGGTATACGTATTAGTCAGGTGGCGGGGAAACGCACTGCGGCGCCGGCGGAACATGTATTCATAAGTTTTTTCCCTTTCCTTTTACACTAATGGACATGAACCGAGGCCGTAGAGTGAAGAAGATAAATTATTTTTTCCACCTACTGCTCCAGAGCGATCAAATTCAATCAGAAGATCGTATTAACAGAAAACAAAAGAAAAGATTATGATAATGATAACAACAATAAGTATAAGAAGTAAATAGTGTCGCAATGAATGAAACGTCGGTGGCTTGGTGAGAGTGTCCTGGGTTTGTATTGCTCTGGCGTGTCGCTATGAAGAGCCTATTTACCACCTATCATCTTGCATCTTCTACCAGTGGTTCAAAGTTACCTAGGTGTTGCCTATGTAGGTTTTCTACCCTGGTTTAATAACCTGTCTAATTACCTGTCTTCTTGCATTTCCATACGATTCAAAAAGTGCATACGGTATGATGTACTTTTCTATTCCCATCATCATAATTTTTTTTTTCTTCTCATCCTTTTTAATGAACAAAAGACTGATCTGTTACTAATTTTTCATATTTACTTGCCTCCTTGTACATCCTATTACTTTGAAGCTACGTAAATGTTTTTATTTATTTATTTATTTATTTATTTATTTTTTTTTTTTTTTATTCCTGTCATGCTCTTGTTTTTCATCATCCTGCGCCATGCAAACAAGGACCCACGTGATACCCATTTTATACTCATATCATCTGTAAAAGTACTCATATCTGTAACAGTACCCATACATTATAGTAAGGTTTCCACTCGCACCATCGTCTAGTAAAAATACCTACGTGTCACCCAGATAATTATTAGCATCTCCGTGTATAATGTAAGAACTTTCACTATGCTACTGCGGATGTGTCTAGGGAAATGTACCAACAGTTGACAGCTCAAACCTAGCACTGAACACAACACCCCGACTTCCTCGTCGTTCCCACCACGGACATCAAAAAAGGTGCGGTGGGTAAAGTCTTCACGGTGTATGATGTTATCATTGGAATGTAAATAGATAAAGATTATGATAATATTAATAATAATAGTATTAAGTAAATTAAAATCAAAAGTATTAATGATAGTAGTAACAATAAGGCGAAGTAATATAGGTGTATACTATACATGGGTTAGTTGGCCAAACAAACAACAGATCATTGCCATCATCACCAGAAGTTCGGCAAAAAGAATAAATAAATAAACAATGCCATGCGATGTGTTACAGGTCCGCAGGCACAAGGGTCGAAAGTTTGTGCATGACGTTGGGAGGAAAAATGTGCAGATATATTGTCAAGGCTGCCCACAGGTACAAAAAGTAAAGGTATTGAAGAAACTAAAAGAAAAATAAGAGAGAGGGGAAGGGAGGGGAGTGTAAGAGTAGGGTAGTATGAATTAGTAAGTTAACTTCAGTACACAGCAAATTAAAGTATAGGTAGATAAACTAATTGTAAGCTTTGGCAACCCAAATATAGTGCAATAGGTGAAGGCAGGAGAGAGAGAGAGAGAGAGAGAGAGAGAGAGAGAGAGAGAGAGTACTGTACATATTTAGGTCAACCATTTATATGACGAAAAAGAAACCGCGACAGGTTGTACTACAAACTTCTTTAGCACAAGAGGAAACTTACTGAGGGAGGAGTGAGGTCAAACAAAAAAGTAATTATAGTGTCGTGTAAGTGAGAGCAGGTGTGTGTGTGTGTGTGTGTGTGTGTGTGTGTGTGTGTGTGTGTGTGTGTGTGTGTGTGTGAAGGTCGCTGCTCAGATGGTTAGTGTACGCGTCCAGGTTAGGTATGATGGTGGTGGAGTTTATTGTTTTATGTTGTGATGTACAGTGCTTGTGCTCACTGTCGACGTCGGGGTTAGCTGTTCCTGTGTTGTGGTGTATCATGTGTGGTGATGTGCTGTGTTGGACTATGATGTATTGGTATGCTGTGGTATACTAATTGTGGTGGTATACTGTATTACGTTGTGATGTAGAGCACTTAGCACCACTCATCACCAGCCACTGTTCAGCTCTAGTTATGATTCACCACCACCCACTCCCACTCAAGGCATCTCAGCACACCACTTTACATCTCGTATTATCATCGTTTAGTGCCAACCTACACCACCACCACCATTACCATTCGTTGGCACTCATCACCAAAACACCGCTCACAGCTCATTACGGAAAAGAGCTAACACCATACACCGTTTATTTTCATTTAAGCTTCAACACCTCTTGTTACCGTTTCACCTTCCACTTATTTCCTATTTAAGTTGGTTTGCTTATTTTTTTTTTTACTATTTGTTTATATATTTGCACTTGTCATCCTCATCGTTCTCAATCATCGCCGCCTACGCCACCACCACCACCACTACCAGCACCATCACCCCCATCATACAACTTTCTCTCTCCAAGGCCATGAATCATTTCTCCACCCCCGCACCCGCTATTTGCCGTGTGTGTGTGTGTGTGTGTGTGTGTGTGTGTGTGTGTGTGTGTACACACACACACACACACACACACACACTGACACATACACACACATCTCTCTCTCTCTCTCTCTCTCTCTCTCAAACCTATTGACCTTTTATAACGACCTCTTCTCAGTTTATGACGTAACCAAATCATTGGACGTAGTCTATCTTGATTTCCAAAAAACGTTTGATAAAGTCCCACATCATAAATTACTTTATAAATTAAAGCAAATAGGTATTGACAATCAAGTAAACCAATGGATCGCGAGTTGGTTGAGCAACAGATAACAGAGAGTGGTGATTGACGGATTTAACTCAGAGTGGGCACTAGTCACTAGTGGCGTCCCTCACGGCTCGGTTCTTGGCCCAGTGCTCTTCATTAATTACATCAACGATGTGGATGTAGGACTCAATAATCGCATTAGTAAATTTGCAGACGACACAAAGATTGGTAACTCGGTTCTCACTGACGAAGACAAGCAAAGCCTCCAAGAGGATTTGCACAAAATTTCAGCTTGGTCGGATGGATGGGAGACGCCCTTTAACGTAGACAAGTGCCAGGTCCTTCAAGTTGGAACAAAAAATAAGAAGTTCGATTACGAAATGGGCGGCGTTAAACTCACAAGCGTTCAATGAGTTAAGGACCTGGGGGTCAAAATCGCATTAAACCTCAAATTCTCACAGCAATGCATCGATGCAGCAAATAAAGCGAACAGAATGTTGGGCTTCATTAAAAGAAACTTTTTTATTCAAGAATATAGATGTAATACTTCCGCTCTACAATAGTTTAGTCAGACCCCACTTAGAATATGCGGTACTGTTTTGGTATCCCCACCATGCAAAGGACATTGCTAAATTAGAAGGTGTTCAGCGTCGGGCAACAAAAATGATCCCTTCCTTGCGCAACAAATCTTACGAAGAAAGGCTTTCCACCCTTAACATGTTCTCTCTTGAGAAACGCCGCCTCCGAGGAAAACTGATCGAATGTTTTAAAATACTTAATGGTTTCACGAATGTAGACAGAACAAAATTGTTTATGATCGATGACACTTTGCGAACGAGGAACAATGGCATAAAACTCAAATGTAGACAAGTAAATTCAGACTGCACCAAATTTTTCTTCACCAACGTTGTAGTGCGAGAATGGAATAAGCTCCCACCGTCAGTGGTCCGGTGTAACACGATTGACTCCTTTAAAAACAAGCTCGACGGACACTTCCTTCAACTTAATATTAACTAGAGTAGAAATGCAACGTTTTGGAGCCATCTGATTAATGTAGATTCACTTAGGTTTAAGGACAGACCACCTAGTCTGGACCATGGGGTCTGTGTGGTCTGATTTTCTTTGTAAATCTCTCTCTCTCTCTCTCTCTCTCTCTCTCTCTCTCTCTCTCTCTCTCTCTCTCTCTCTCTCTCTCTCTCTCTCTCTCTCTCTCTCTCTCTCTCTCTCTCTCTCTTTTTTCCACAGTTCCAACAACATTACTCAATAAGCTGGAATCATCATGTTTCGTCAGTGGTTCAGTCAGTTCTTCCCTCTTTCCTGTGTCGAGTTGCAGTACAAAATAATTATGATGGTTACACCGCCGCTCTACTTGACCGGTGACAGGTGTGCGCCTCAGGTGTTTCATAGCTATTTGTTTGAGCACACTCTAAATACCTGTCTTCCCACCCTTCTCACTTCTCTTATCTCCTCTCCTTTCTTGCCCCACTCCCCTATCTACAAAATAATCCTCGCCTTTCAATACTTCCCTCACCCCACCCGCGGCATCCGACTCCGCATCCACATCCCCCACCGTCTCATCTATCTTTTCTCTTCTTCTCTTTCCTCACCTCCCTCCCCACATTCTCTCCTCTTATCTTATCTGTCTTCATCTAGCTTCCCTTCACCTTGTCATCCATTTCATCTGAATACTCCATAACCAGTCACCAGCACGCTTCATTCACCTTATCATTTCTTATTCCTCTGATTCCATTTTTCAATTTATATATATATATATATATATATATATATATATATATATATATATATATATATAGATATATATATATATATATATATATATATATATATATATATATATATATATATATATATGTGAGAGAGAGATAGAGAGAGAGAGAGAGAGAGAGAGAGAGAGAGAGAGAGAGAGAGAGAGAGAGAGAGAGAGAGAGAGAGAGAGAGAGAGAGAGAGGGGGGGGGGGGGTTGTTTCTTTCCCTCTGCGTCACCTCCTTTGTCACCCTTTTCTCTTAACTCTCTCACTCTAAAAGCTCCATTCACCTTATCTATATATTCCACGTATGTCACTTTATGCATGTATGGCTATATAGCTTTTCCTATCCCTCAGCGATTTATTACCCTCGACATGTTTTGCATTCCTGACGTAAGTAAATAGTTGTAAAAACAAGGTCGACTTTTTAAATTTTTAGAACCTTTCGGACACTTTAATTGGTAAATTTCGTGCAGCTGTTCTTGTATTATATAATATAAAGTTTTACCTGATATGATATGCCATGCTGTCTTACTACCTTGTTGTGATGATTTCTCAACTCCACTCGCCAGCAGTCACAGCTTAACACTTGTCCAAATGCACCACTTACCAAATCAACTCAGCGCACCTCTCATCAGTCGTATTTCATCGTTCATTACTACCCACCTCTACCACCACCACTACCTCCTCCTGTCACAATATGAGCATTGCATCACCAAGATGTCTTAGGCCTTACACCTCAGATAACTAATGCTGCCTCTGGTTATATAATATTCCCGCTGTGACACCTAGAGAGCTGAGGTCTCATATCCGTAGATAAACTTCTCGGAGGGGAATTCCGTGTCCTCCACTTTCACCATAACAGGGAGGCTCATAGTTCGAAGTAGGGTTGGAATTCTGGGAGAAATTATATATAAAAAGATTAAAGTAAGAAACGTTAATAAAAGAAAGTCCCAGATTTAGGTCTTAGAACTATAGATCAACGAGTTTAAGGGCCATACATTGACGTGTCTCCTCTCCTTGCGATATTGCCGTAATAGAACGTGTCGAAGTATAGAACACCTGCCACTTTCTGTAAGTAAGCCGAAAGTGCCGTGAACTGTCGGGGTCCAACAGGGTATAATATCTCTGTGCCGGGAGTGTCAAGGTTCCTCACCTCTGGCATTAATCTCCACACACAATAACTCCTTGTCACCGGCCCTCCTTTAGCACTCCTCTTGCGTCAGTTATCGTCAAGCCAGTTCAGGCCATGGTTCCTTGAAACGTAGCACTTATAGTGCCTTTTTTTCTCTAGCACGATGCTTTCTAACAGCTCTTTCAGGGTATCGGTTATCGCCGTTTAACTGTATTATCGTATCTGATTTGTGTTTAATGCCACGCACGTGTGACACATTCTCTTTGTAGCCTTTTCCTTCTTTTCCATACATTTGATTAAAGCCGCACATGCTATCACCTACATGTTACCCTTGGATAGCCAGGATCGCTGGCAACATTAGATAGGATCATTCATTCATAGATGTTTTATTGACCACAGCTTAAAAGTTAGCGATTAAAGCTATATAATAATTTTGCACAGACTCAAACCACCTAATAACACGAAATTAGAATAACTGTAGTCCATAAAAATACAAATGTAATATCACTCCTTTACTATAAACAAATATTTACACTGTTGCCGTCCTCATTGGTAAGTCTTAAAAAGGTTGAACCTTCCTTAAGATGGGTCTCTAAAGTCCATGAAGCTATAAACCATCACTTAAAGGACAATCCTGTATGATATCTTGAATATTTTGCTCAGCTTTGTTATACTCGGCGTCTGTCACCGTATTGACTGTAACATGAGTGGTGATGGAAGGCTAACAAATCACAAGGCAGCCCGACCTTTATCACGGGTAGGGGGGAGGGACAGGAGATGAGGAATCAATAGAAACACTCAATAGACGTTACCTCTTCATCACTGATGTAGACTCGAGATATAGTCCACCAACATAGTTTACTCGCGATCTTGAAACCACGCGACCGTTTTGGCAGCAATTTTACCTTTTTTTACGCCTCTGTACAGATAGACGGCCAGATATAGCCCCTAATTTCAGCAGTCGCCGCAAATAACCATCTCCTGGGATACTCTGCTTGAATCTGGTTATAATTCGACGGGATGTACATATTCAGCAGTCGTTTCGAAACTCGACATGCAGTATTTATTCATCTTGGTTCGGGAATGCCACGAAAAACCACTGATAACCAAACTTTTCTTACGGCGACACAGATTCACTTCAAGCATATCCCCTCTCAATCCCTTCTTAATAATTCATATGAGCAGTGTGCCTCCCGTAGTCTGGTATTTAGTCATCTGTTTGTGAAGTGATAGCGATTGGCGACCCAGTGAGTAATTTCTGGAAACTTTGTACTGCATGTGACGAGTCCGGTGTTTTAAGGAACACTGATGAACAGACACTGCTTTATGCGATAATTCAGTATTGCAGCGGACAGCAGCAAAAAAGTCTTGATAAGGGGCGCAGGTGCATTTACTTCCTTGACTGACTGCACTGCGGGGTTAGCTCCCTGGTCAGCGTGACTGCAGCAACAGTAGCATTAATGACGGCTAAGGGGGTGACCTATATGTGAAGATGCTTGCCCCAGACGAGCTGAATAATTAATGCAAGGGATTGTGTCTGTGCATTGTTAGCTTTTGTTGCGGGTCATTTGATCGCGCTCCCACACGCACACACACACGCACACACACACACACACACACACACACACACACACACACACACACACACTCACTCACCATGCCTATATATATACTTAAAACGAATCGCCCCTAACGAGTATCAGTATAAGACACCGCTGCCCACGTGTTTGTGAAGTTCACCTGTTGACTTCTTTAAGAGTTTAGTGGTCTAGAAAGTACGAAAGAAGACATTTGTTATAAAGAATTTAAATTCTAGAGAAATCAATAAGGTAAAGTACCCACAACGTGCATCGACGAAGGTGAGTGGAAGTGACAGGAGGATGTGATACAAATTTGCGGTTGTGGCGCCCTTAGAGAGGGCAACGTTGAGGTCGTTGACTAGCAGTGAAACGCAGCGAATTAGTGGCTGGGATGTGTTCGATTCCACGGCTGTCTGTGTTGTGCCACCTTAGGTCTGTAGGCTCGGCGTTTGTTGTTCAGTTGCTATCGATGCTTTACAGCGAAATTACTCGTAAATAATGATATGGGAGGGAGAAGTGTAGAGCAAATTCGTTAACGAGTTGAGAAACGGATATTATAGTATGGAAAGCTTGGCATGTGTCCTCCACTGTTGTTTGTGGGTTCTGTACCATGAGCACTCAATCCTACGACCTCGCTGAACTAAGAAAATGCAGCAAGGGAGGGAGAGGCGCAGCGTGGAGTTCGTTGAAAAGCAATAAACGGAGTGTAGTGTTGATGGTTAGCATGCGCAATAGTCCAATGTTGTTTGTGTATTTTGTCACCATGACCAGTACCACTCACGGCCTCGTTGAACCCAAGCACTGGGTGGGCTCAGGCTCAGCTCCACGGCGTGACAGGCAACATGAGGGAGACACCGTCCGCCGCTTTACCCCAAGGGAGAGCAGACAGGGTGGTGGCGCAGCATGGCCCATGTGTCTCAATCCTGAGTTGGCTCCGTCTCAGAACACTCGCCTAGACAAGGAAAAAAAAAGTTCCCTTCTGAAAAAAAGGGCTGATGGCTCTGAATGGAGACTGGTTGTCGGAAGCCGCGGAGTCCTTCGCATTAAGTGTTTCTGGCGTGTGTTGAGCTGCCACTTCCATACCCTCCCTTCCCTTCTTCCTCTCATTCTTCCCCTCCCTACCCCTCACCCACCCTCCCATAATCCAGTAGCCAAGCCATGGCGCCACTCAAATGACTCCCCATCGCTCTCCTTCCACTGATAAAAAATAACCAATATTTAGTAGCAGAGACTGAAGAGAGCAATTTCGCACGACTTTACATACACCCTCACGCCGCTTCAGGGGCGGTGTACTAAAAGGCGTCATGAATCATATGAAAATGAATGAACTGGTATTGTGGGACACCGGCAACTTAATTGTGGCAATAGTAGTAGGAACGCCCGTAGCTTATCGTGAGATTAGGAACAGTAGGACGCCAGTAGTTTATGTATCGTGGGGTTAGGAACAGTTGGAATGCTAGTAGCCGATCGTGTGATTAGGTCAAGGAATATTGGGAACGCTAGGAGGTTATCGTGTGTCGTGTGATAAGAAACAATAGGAACTCACTCCGGTAGCCAGCTGCTTATTTTGTGAATAGGAACAACAAGAGCGCCAGTAACTTATCTAGTGGTTAGGAACAGTAGTAGAAAGAGCATTAACTAATTGTGTGAATAAGAACAATATGAACAGCAGCAGCTTATCGTGGGAATAGGAACAATGGGAACGGCAGTAGCATGATCATGTTGAAAACGAAACGGTCATGCACAACAATGTGAAATTCAATACTGTGTGTGTGTGTGTGTGTGTGTGTGTGTGTGTGTGTGTGTGTGTGTGTGTGTGTGTGTGTGTGTGTGTTTGACGAACGAGGATGTGAGGGACGTGAAGGACTGAAGGGAGCGAGACGTGATGTGACGCTCGGCTGGAAGGGATTGTGTGACGTGGAGGGTTGGTGCCTTATGATGTGTGTGTGTGTGTGTGTGTGTGTGTGTGTGTGTGTGACGTAACGAAGCGAGTGTGGCGTGACGGGATGCGTTGGGGCAGATGATATGTGAACTATCCGTGTAGATTATGTCACTCGTGTAGTGCGTTGTAGGAAAGAAGTATAATCCGGAGTTTATTGTTTTGGGGTAGCGTAGCTCATGTTCTTTTATTAAGGAATGGATTCAACCTTGACATTTTAATTATACAAGGGTTGGAATGGTATTTTCATATTATGGGTGAAATGAAAAAAGGTCTTGGAGTAAGGTATATCCAGATTCTAGAGGTTTCTGATTTGAATAAAGTGTAATAATCTCGCCATAAAGAGGTAGTCCAACCTTGATATTGTAATGAAGTATCGTTTCACTTGCTATGCTTGGAAGTTTGATGTTATAATGGGGGCAGTGTGAAGTGGATTGTTAGAGGAAAATACAGTACAGAGTTTTTGTTAAGAAAGAATTGAAATTTTATCTGAATTAGGACAAATTTAATCATTACATTACAATACAGCATCCTCTAACGTTTTGTATTTGGAAGTGTATTGCGATGGTAGGGACGGAATGAGAGGTGGGTGGTGTAGAAAGATATCTAGCACTTTTGTGTTTTATGGGAAATGCAAAGATTTGTCAGTAAGGCCAGAATTCAACCTTGACATTGTGATAGTTTTTATTTTATTTGTCAACGTAATGTGGTAATAGGTGCTGAGTACAGGTAGGTTTTGTAAGAAGCTGTAGGTCGGTATTCTCAAACGATTCCGTATCTCACGTAAACTCTTTCCAAAGGTCGAAAATAAGATTAATTGCGTTCACATGAGTTTTCTTTTTTCACGTTCCTGGTTTAGAAGCTTTGTCACACTACCACCAGAGTCACAAAACTACTAATGGCAACGCCCACCGCTCCTACGAAAGCCTTTTCAAATGCGTGTATTCAGGCGCCGAAATGTATGACCCGTAATCTCGTGTTCGGGGGAAGAGCAAAACGTTTTGTCAATCAGGCCAGAATTCCACCTTGACATTCCAATAAAGTATAATTTCTTCTTTTATATTTGTAAGTATAGAGTGATGATAGGGACCGACTGAGAAGTTTGTGCAGTATAAAGGTATAATCTCGAGTCTTCTGTTCGAGGGATAAGTATGCTCTTTAAGACCATAAGTCAGCCTTAGCATTGTAATACATCATCACACATTTTCATAGTCATTTATTTTGGGAAGTATAAAGTGATGATAGGATGACAAAGTTGACGTATTAAGGAGTCTAAACTCTACTCCTATTTTCTTATTGTTGGGGGGAAATGTAATGTCAATAAGGCAGGAATTCAACCTTGAGATTCTATAGTAATCTTTCATTCCACCTTTTTGTGTTTGGAAGTGTAACGCGATAACGTGAACGGAGGGAGAGTTTTATAACCTATTTATATATCATTCGAATTTTTATGTTATGTATCTTGGGGGAATAATGTAATAATAGGGCTGGGATTTACCTTGACATTGCCAATGCTGGAATCGAGGAGAAAATGTAACGATATAGATGGAATGCGACTTTGACATGGCAGTGAGAAATAACTCAACTTTATTTATATGTTTAAGGAAAGTTTATGATACTGTAATCACACGAATGAAATATGAACTAAATATCGTAACAAATGAAAGCTCCACTTTATTATCCGTATTGAATCATTTATTTTCCCTTTCCTTTATTTTTCTCTCATCCGCTCTTGCACGTTCCGTATTATTCCTTCGATCCTCTCCTTGTCCTGCCTCAGTTATCACCCTACTCCCCTTCTCTCCCGCCTACCATCGCTCAAGTTAGCAAGTTTTACCTTTGTATGTACCTGTTTGAAAGATGTTCCTCCTTGTCAAATAAGTCCCTCCGTCTTACCCTTGGCCAAGTTAGCAAGTATTATACCCTCCTGCCTTCGTCCAAGTTTGGAATTTTTATCTTTACCTCCGCCAAAGGAGTTAGGAATGCTAGATTTTTTTTTCGGCACGGCTTGTTTGTCTGTCTGTCTGTTAACAACATTACACAAAAAACACAGGCGAAATTTTCACGAAACTTGGAGGAAAGATGTAGCACAAATCCAGAGAATACCCACGAAACTTTGGGAAAATTTCAATTATGTAAGACTAATGAATGATGGCAAATAAAGGGGGAAAACTGACTGACTAAGGGCGGCCATGTGAAAATACCCTTCGGCGTCTGTGCTTAATTTTAAGGGCCGCCCATGAGCGTTTATAGAAGGCTCTGATGTGGTTGAGAGAGGGTTCGAGCCAAACCACGAGTGCATGGTTTTCTGCCTCCGTCAAGGGTGATCCGGACCCTCCCCGATAAAATTCAATAAGAGAGAGAGAGAGAGAGAGAGAGAGAGAGAGAGAGAGAGAATTACGTAATGTTGTATTATCACAAAATTATGACATTTACAGAGGAAACCGTTTGGATAGGAGAGGATAGGAGAGACGTGACTTCAAGCGTATATCTCCTCTGTTTATCCCTAAATTTGCATTATATTCCCCTGCCACCTTTAATCAGTTAGCAAATTTACCTTTTTTGTTTTGTTTTTAATTTGTTTTGTTTGTGTCATTCGTTTCTACGTCTTTCCCAGTCCTTACCTAATTTAGCATTTTACTCCTTTCCACCTTCTGCCTTTGCCCAAGTTGCTGATGTCGATGTCATCTTATTCCTCCTACCCTTATGTCTTCACCCAAGTTAGCAGATTCTACTTTTTTGCCGTGTTTTAAAATAATATATAGCATAATTATTACTTCTCATCATCGCTGCCCTTGCTGAAGTTTGTTGCCTATTGATGGTGCCTGAATCGTGTCGGCCGGCACTTTCTCATGTGTAGTCCCATAGCAGGGTTGGTTACCGGCACCCTCTTATAGCATGCAGGCCCATCGTATCCGATATCCGGCTAATTTATTCCCCTTCCTACCTGACCGTGATATTATATGAGCAGGTAGAGGGAGGACACGTGCTCGATGAGAAGTTAATACACTACTGTTATAACGTTGTTGCCACCACTACTACAACCACCACCACCACCACCATTGCTGCTGCTACAACTACTGCTACTGCTCCTACCACTACTGCTGCTCCTACTATTACTACTACTACTACTACTACTACTACTACTACTACTACTACTACTACTACTACTACTACTACTACTACTACTATTACTACTTCCACTACTACTACTACTACTACTACTACTACTACTACTATTACTACTTCCACTACTACTACTACTACTACTACTACTACTACTACTACTACTATTACTACTTCTACTACCACTACTACTACTACATCACCATGGCCGTATCATTACCGCCACGCTGGACGTCCCTAGTGGTGTGTTCGTGAGGCAGGACACGCGAATCCTTTACACCCCCTCCCCCCACACCTACTCCCTCCACCCTACCCTGCTTAAACCCTCCTCTTCCCTCTTTCCACCTCTCCGTCCTCCGTTCCGTCCTCCTCTCCCCTCCTCCCCTCTCATCTTTACTTTCACCTTTCCCCTCGTTCCTCCCCCAACCTTCCACTTATCCCCCCCTTTCCCCTCCATTCTTCTCCACTCTTCCCCATTTTCCTTCCTCTCCTCCTCCCTTCCCCTTTATCCTTCCCTCCCTTACTAATTCTCTTACCAATATTCTCTTCCCCCTCTTCCTCCCTCCCCCACTGCCTCTTCCCTCCATCCCTTCCCCTTTCCCCCTTACCTTTTCTTTTATCTAATATATATCTCGCCCATCGTTCCAGTTTCTTTCTCTTCCCTCATTATCTCTCCAACTCTCAGCTCGCCTCTCCCCTTCCATGTTACCTCACTTTCTTCCTTTCACACCTCTTCCACCCATATTCTCTTCTCCTCCTGTCCTTATCGCCTCTTCAGTCTACTCTCTGTCTTTCTCCGCTTTCCTCCACGCTTCCTCTCAAACTTCTCCTTTTATCTCTTATGTCTTCTTCCCTCCCTTCTCCTCCCTCCACTTTCCATGACCTCCTGCCAGAACCCGAAGAACACCCTCCTCACACACACACACAAAAAAAAAAAGATAAATAAATAAGATAAAATAAAATAAGAACAGGAAGATGTCAAACCTAACCCCACATCTCTGGCTCTTGTTAC
>NC_066548.1:15656226-15701226 GCF_024679095.1 Eriocheir sinensis
AGACAGGCATAAATCTTTATTTTCAAAACCATCCTCTTAATGGATTCTATCCCTGCCTGTACTTTTATCTCGTTTCCTTTCAAGTCGATCTATTTTTGCTGTGTGTAATGATCACTATTCTAAACTTAGAAACAATGACGTTCCACAGGGCTCTGTGCACAACCCACTCATTAACTCATCCCAGAACGAAGTGTTCTATCCACTCGTGCCGATGATTTCACTTGCCGCTACTCAGCAGCATTCAACATAAGACGATTTCAGCTATTATTTCTCATTGGAGCAGAAAGAACGTATCTATGTTCTTCACCGCCCAAAAAATTAATTATCGCCACCTGACAACTTGACACAAACTTTCCAGACAGCTATCCCATATCCTTGTATAGTACTCAGCTCCTCCCTTCGTCAACACTAAACATTACTGATCTGTCCTTAACTCTAAATCTTAACTAATAACTTTATATCTCATCGAGTGCTAAATCAGCCTTTCCGATGTTAGGCATTTTGCATCTACTCCTTTTTTTTTTTTTTTTTTTTTTTTGCCATCAGCCCTAGCTGTTCTATTAAGCCGGCAACTGCGGGGATCATGTTTCTTAAAGGCCCCTCTAAGCGAGAAAAATGAGAAAAAAAATCATCATTCACGCAAACCATTTCATAATATATATCAACGCATTTGTGATCAGTTTATGCATCATCTATTTTGGAGGGGTTTATATCATGGCAAAAATTAGGCTCGTCGCTGGTTCATGGTAAAGCCACAAATTTGGCCCATCGCTGCTACCGGGTTAAGCCACCACCAATTGTTTTCCCCTTTCATTTCTCCCCCACCCCCAACCCCTCGCTTTCACCAATGCTAACTATTCAAAAGCCCGCCCTTGGTGTTTCTGTCTCGCGCGCGCTCTGTGTGTGTGTGTGTGTGTGTGTGTGTGCTCCTACTATGTCACCTTCATCAACCGGTAATCATCCCATCTAAAACTGTTGTAACTACACCACTGTCATCACTAACATTACAACTCACCCACCCCCAAAAAACTGCCACAACCTCTTCCACACCCTCCCAGTATCTGTGATCGAAATATCCGTACCATATCTTATTCACTTTCTCCCCACCAACCCTCATTTATTCTCTTCCTTCCTACTTTCCTTTCCTCTTTCTGTTCTTTGTTTCTTTGATTTTTTTTTTTTGTTCTTCCTTCAACTTTCTTTTTCCATTATGTAGACTTCCTTCTTTCCTTTGCTCTCTCCCCTCTCCCCTTCTTTCTCATTTCTTTCCTACGTCTTTCCCTCCTTTCTCCCTTCCCTCCTTTCGCCAGCCTTTCTTCTTTACTTCCCTCCACCAACCCTCTTTCCCTTTTTTGCACTCTCCACCCACTCATCACTCTCCGCCTCCCTCATATTTTGGCTTCCTCCTTTCATTCCTTCCACCTTTCTTTCCTTTCTTCCATCCCTCCATCCATTCTTCATTCAATTATTCCTTTTTTTTTCATATTTTCTTCCTTCCTTCCCACATTTTTTCCTTTCCTTCTTTCCTTTCTTTCCTTTCTCGCTCCTTTCCTTCCATCGCCCTATCTTTGCTCCTTTTCCTCCCCTCCTTCTCTCCCTCCATTTCTTCCACCATTCCACCAGCATCGTGACGACTCCACATGACAGCCAAATTGAGCTCATTTTTAGGTCCTGTTGCGTGGGTGGTGGTGGTGGAGGAGAAAGTGGTGGAGAGGGGGGGGGGAGGTGGCCTAGGGCGGTGGTAGTGGTGGTAGTCGTGCCTGTTGGTGATAATTGTGGAGGAGGAGTCCCTTTTTGTCCCCTGGTTGGCATTTCAGGGCTGACAAATGCGTCTGTGTGTCTAACAATGGTGACGGTGGAACAAGTGCACTGGCGAAGGGTGCGTCCATGTGGGTGTTTATTTGCTTGTGTGTTTGTGTATGTGTGTTTATGGTGATGGAGTGTGTGTGTGTGTGTGTGTGTGTGTGTGTGTGTGTGTGGTTGTGTGTTAGTGAAGTGTGTGAATGCATACTATATCTGTGTCTGTTTTGGTCTTAACCCGGTAACTGCGGGGGTCATTTTTCTTATAGGCATTTCTAAGCGAATTAATGAGAAAAGATCATCACTCACGCAAACCATTTCATAATATATATCAACGCATTTGTGATCAGTTTATACATCATCTATTTTTGGGTGTTTATATCATGGCAAAAATTTGGCCCATCGCTGGTACGCGGTAAAGCCACAAATTTGGCCCGTCGCTGTTACCGGGTTAAAGTGTTCAGTCATATAGATGAAAAGATATATATGCTTAATGGCTGTCTTTCATTACTCTCATAATACACCAGAAAACGACGTACTACCTTCTATCACTGCCTTTATTACCCTCATCACTCTCATCCTTTCTCTCTCCGCGCTCCTCCCTCGCCCTTTTAACTCTTTATCACCCTCCTCGTATGTCTGTTGTTGCACCAGCTTCGCCTCGTAACCTCAGTCGATCAATCTCAATTAATCTTCCTTATTCGTGGTCAGTTTCTCCCCGTTTATCTTCTGTGTATTGCCTTTTCTTCACTTGTCTTTCTCCTTTCTCCTTGTTGTATATATTTCGTTTTTTTCTTTAATTCTTCCTTCTTCAAATATTTGTGCTGTCCCTTTCTCAATGACTAAGCGCATTTTTATTCCCATTACTGGCTTCCTTTTGCATGTCATTCGTTCGTTTGTTAAACCCTTTGTTCCTTCATTCTTTCCTTCCATTCTTCCTTTCTTCTTTCCTTCTTTTCTTCCTTCCTTCCTTCTTTCCCTTGTGTGTGTGTGTGTGTGTGTGTGTGTGTGTGTGTGTGTGTGTGGCATGGGGGGAGAAGGGGAAAGACAGAAGGTATATATGTACGATAGTTGAGGACAAACTGCAACAGAAGGAAAGTTTTAGGAAGTGTTGACGTGTGTTGCATGCGAAATGGCGGCGGGAAAGGGAGCGAGGGCGAGAGGGTCGTTGTGTTTGATGAGAATGCGAGAAGTGTTTTGTAACGAGGTAGGAACAGCAGTTAGTGATGCCAGTATCAGGTGACCTCATACACCTGGTATTCGGAACACACACACACACACACACACACACACACACACACACACACACACATTGACGCATTCACTCACTCACTCATTTATTTATCTATCTATCTATCTATCTACCTAACCCTACCAATCTATCTATACCTATATACCTCTTTATAATATATATATATATATATATATATATATATATATATATATATATATATATATATATATATATATATATATATATACACACACACACACACACACACACACACACACACACACACACACACACACACACACACACACACACCACATTATTTTTCTCCTATTTTTCTTGTATTTCTTCTCCCTCTTATTTCTTATCCTTCCTCCTCTCCATCATTCCCTTCTTCTCTCTATGGCGACAATAGGTAGACCTTTTTCCCTCTCCCTTTTGTCACTTTTTTTCCATCCTTTATCATTTACCTCTTGGCCTGCCTCCATTTGTCTGTCGAAAACGGGAAGGAAAGGAATTGCCCGTCGGCCGGATGTTTGTTCGTTCGGTCTTTTGGCTGTTGATGACGATGTTAGTTTTTGTACCAGATTCTGTGAAATGTGGTCGTTGTGTCGTAATTATTGTGTTTAATTATTCTCTCTCTCTCTCTCTCTCTCTCTCTCTCTCTCTCTCTCTCTCTCTCTCTCTCTCTCTCTCTCTCTCTCTCTCTCTCTCTCTCTCTCTCTCTCTCTCTCTCTCTCTCTCTCTCTCACACACACACACACACACACACACACACACTTCATTTGATGATCTGTTTCCATACCTTTTTTTATTTCTTCCTCCCTTTCCGAGTCTGGCACCTTCCTTTCCTCCCATCAAATATTTCTCCTCCTGGACGCACATTGTACACTACCATTAAACGAAGTGCTCAGGTGTGGGCGGCGGCAGTCCAGGTGAGCGGCGCCCATGTGTTTCAGAGGGCAGGCGGGAGGCAAGGGAAGAAAGAAAACAAATGGACGGGGAATCGCACTTATTAGCTAAAAGAAAACAAGAAGGGAAAGGATGAAAGGGAATGTGAATTACGGATATTACCTTAAGAAAGAAAACATTAAGGAGAAGAGAAGAGAAAGAAAACTGAGGGAAGGTGAACCGCTTAACTAAAGAAATGAAACAATGAAAGATGAAGGGAAGATCGAAAACAATATAAAGGGAAATCACACTAACTAAAAAGAACAAGAAAAGGAAGAAAGGGAAAAAGAACAGAAACTAAGGGGAGGGGAATCATAATTATTTCCTATAAGGATGATGAATGAAAGAAAGGAAAAGGAAAGGAAAACAGAAAGAAAAGGAAGGGAAGGTGATTGACAATAGCTAAAAAAAAGAGAACAGGAATAGAGGGAAAAAAACGAATGAGAGGATGGATGAAAGAAAGGAGAATGATATGAAGACAAAGAAAAGAAATGTAGAGTGAATGAGTCAGTAACAACAACAACAACAAAAAGATGATACAAGAACAAGAGGAAAGAGAAGGAAAACAAACGGATGGGAGGATGGAATAAGACAGGAAGACAGAAAGGAAAGTAAGGGAAGGTGAATGACAGTCAATGAAAAAAAAAAAAACTAACGCAAGAACAGGAAGAAAGAGAAGAAAGAAAACGGAAGGGAGGTGACTCACACTCCGAAGAACAAGGTGGCGGCCGGCGCTCCTTTCATCCTGTAATGGACGAAGAATCGGTTAAATTTGTATGAAAGTCGGGAGTTTCAGTATTAGCTGTCTGGGCCAAGGTCTGGACTCGGGGTGGTGGAGGTGGTGGTGATGTTAGGGGTTGTGGGCTCAAATGGGGCTGGTGTTGTAGTTGAGACGGTGGTGAGCGTGGTGTTAGAGATGATAGGTGTTCCGGTGGTGGTTGCTGATGATTGTATTGTTCCAGGTTGTCCTCTTGATGAAGTTGGTGTCGATAACGGTAGTAGTAATGGTGGTCCTGGCGGGGTGGTATAGTGGTGATGGTAATGGTGACAGGTAGTAGAGGTGGTGGGCGTGCTTGCTATCATGGCGGACGGCAGCAGCAGCAGGGCGGTGGCGGCGGCAATAACAATAGTAATTACAGTGGCTGAAAAATACAGGCGAGGACGGTAATGGGGAAGGAGAGAGCGAGAGGGGGAAGGAGAGAAGGAGTGTGAGGGTGGACAGAGAACTTTGGTAGGGAGGGTAAGGGAAGGAAAGTGAGAGGGAGGGGAAAGGAGAGAAGGATTGGAAGAGGGAAGAAAGAGGGACAAAAAAAAGTAGAGTTGGAAGCGGAGTAGAAGGAGAGAGATAGTGGGAGGGAAGAGAAAGGAAGGAGAGTAGCGTGAGGGGAAGGAAAGGAGAATGGGAGGAAGGAAAGGGAGCAGAGATAGTAATGATAATTGGCCGGGATGGGAGATGGTTGTGGCTAAAACTCCCATTCATTCCCTCCCCCCTATACCCTCTGTTCCCTCCCTCCTTTCTTATATTCCTCCCCCCATTCATTCATTCCCTCTCATCCTCCCTCCTATACCCCCTGTTCCCTCCTTTCTTGTATCCCTCCCTCCCTTTTCCTCTGACTCGTGGATTACCAGGAAAATAAGAAAATATTAAGTGAGTTTAAAAAATATTTATGGGCATGGTGGTGGTGGTGGTGGTGGTGAAGACGATACTGAACAAGGAAAGAGAAAGATGATAATAATAATAATAATAATAATAATAATAATAATAATAATAATAATAATATAAATATGAATAAGTTTTTACGAAGAATAATAAATGAGTAAATAGAAAAATATATAAATATGCATAAATAGATACATGCAACATTATAAATGTAAAAGTGATGAGCCAATCAGTGAACCAGTCAGCTAGTTAATCAGTCAGTCAGTGAGTCAGCCAGCAAGTTAACCAGCCAGTCAGTCACTCAGCTAGATACTCAATAAGTCAGTCAGCCAACCAACCAGTTAGTCAGTCAGTCAGTCATTTAAACAGTAAGCCTGCTAGTCAGTCAGTCGGTCAGTCAACCAGCCAGTCAGTATATACGGAGTATATTTATAAGTATATATGTCAGCAAACCAGCCAGCCAGTCAGGCAGTCAGTCAGCTAGTCAGTCATTCAGTTAGCTGTTCAGCCGTCCAGCAATTTAGCCAGTTTGTTAGTCAGATAGTTAACCAGACAGTCAGTCAGTCAGCCATCCAATCATTTAGTCTGCCACGTAGTCAGTCAGCCAGACAGCCAGTTAATCACTCAGCCAATTACTTAGTCCTCCACGGCGTCCTGACCTTGCTGTGACCAGGGTGGTGGCGTGACCTGACCTCCCTCCATGGACCCAGCGCCGCCTTTGACCTTGCTGCCGAGATGCAATAACCCGCCAAGGTCAAACCCTCCCCTCTCATTACCCCTCTCCCCTGCGTTTACCCCTCTCCCCCAACCCATACCACCCCACACCCACCCGTGACCCCAATGTTTGTTTTCTTCCTCCTCCTCCTCCTCCTTCTGTTACTTCTGCTAAAAAGAAAATTATAATGCTTTATTTACATTTATTTTACTCCACTTCGTCTTCTTTTTGTTCTTTTTCTTTATCTTCTTTACCTTCTTCATTTTCTTCTTCTTTTTCTTCCTCTTTTTCTTTTTATCTTCTTCGTCTTCTCTTCTCTCCATTCCTTTGCTTCTTCCCGTATTGACCATCACATATATTGCTGCTGTTCCTTCCTCATTCCCCATTTCTCTTCATTCTCCCTATTTAACCCTCTTGTCTAACCACTACATTTCTCCTCCCCGCCTCTCTCTATTCCTTCTTTTAGTGAATCTTGTTTTTACTCCTCCTCCTCCTCCTCTTCCTCCATTCTCCATTCCACTATTTCTTCTCATTTTATCCCATGACCACATTTCTCTCGCTTTCACGCCGCCTTTCTTAATATCTTTTCCGTCTTAGACTATTTTCCTTATCTTACGTTTCCTCCCCCTCCTCATGTTCCTACTCCTCCCGTTCCTCCTCCTCCTTCTGGTTTTCCTCTTCCTCCTCCTCCTCCTCCTCCTCCTCCTTCTGGTTTTCCTCTTCGTCCTCTTCCTCCTCCTTCTGGTTTTCCTCTTCCTCCTCCTCCTCCACGCAGCGGGAATATAAGAAAAGCTGATGTAATTGTGTGCATCGTAAGTTCCCGCCGTGACGCACGAGACACTGTGTTGTGGAGTTTATACTGCAAGATTATCCTAACCACCACCACCACCACCACCACTACGATTACCACCACCACCACTACGATTACCACCACCACCACCACCACTACGATTACCACCACCACCACCACCACTACGATTACCACCACCACCACCACCACCACTACGATTACCACCACCACCACCACCACCACTACGATTACCACCACCACCACCACCACCACTACGATTACCACCACCACCACCACCACCACTACGATTACCACCACCACCACCACCACTACGATTACCACCACCACCACCACCACTACGATTACCACCACCACCACCACCACCACTACGATTACCACCACCACCACCACCACCACTACGATTACCACCACCACCACCACCACTACGATTACCACCACCACCCACCACTACGATTACCACCACCACCACTACGATTACCACCACCACCACCACCACCACTACGATTACCACCACCACCACCACCACCACTACGATTACCACCACCACCACCACCACTACGATTACCACCACCACCACCACCACCACCACCACTACGATTACCACCACCACCCACCACTACGATTACCACCACCACCACCACCACCACTACGATTACCACCACCACCACCACCACCACTACGATTACCACCCACTACCACCCACCACTACGATTACCACCCGCCACCACCACCACCACGATTGCCACCCGCCATCACCACCACGACTACCACCCGCTGCCACCACCCACCACCACCACAACTTCTAACATCACCACTTTACTATCGCCACGTTTACCATCACCTCCACTACCTCCACCTTAACCTCCCACTGCTCCTCCACCACCACCACTTCCACCATCATCTCCATCATTATCCTCTCCTCCTCCTCCTTCTCCTCCTCCTCCTCCTCCTAATCCTACTCCCTCCTCTTCCTCCTCTTACTCAACATCCTACCCACCACCACTACCACCATTGTTAGTTTCACCACCACCACCACCAACACCTCACCAACAGCAACAACAATACCAGCACCTTTACCTCCACTCCCACCGTCACGATTTCACCACCACCACCACTGCTAACTCTTGAGCGGTGGATGAGTGGCAGTCAGGTTGTGGGTGCCAATAACCATAGATGCATTCAAGGAGAAGTTGGATAAATTCATGGATAGTGAGGTTAGGTGGGGTTAGGCTTGCAGGAGCTGCCTTGTATAGACCAACTGGCCTCTTGCAGACTCCTTATGTTCTTATGCTTTCTTTCACTCCCCACCCTCTACCCCGATACCCGTACTACCCTACCGTCGCACCTTCCACCCCACCCCAGCCCAGCCCTCATTATCATAACTCGTGCCTATTTACCTCCCCACATCGTCCTTCACCTCCTTCCTTTCGGTAATTTTCTCCCACAACCTTCCTTCCTTCCTTCAAGAGGGTAACAGGCTTATAGAAATGGTGGAGGATTCGTTCCTCACTCAAGTTGTAACTCAACCAACAAGAGAAAACAATCTGCTGGATCTGGTATTAGTAAGCGACCCCGACCTCATTCGCGACTGTGAAGTTGGTGAAAAAATTAACGGTTGCGATCACCACTTAATCCGTTTCAATGTCAACATAAGTCACAAACTCGTAGACAATCCGTCAGTGATACCAGACTACAAAAAAGCAAATTTCAACCTAGCCCGTGAGCTGCTTCCCTCCGCGACCTGGGACCAACTTCACCTAACAGACAATAAAATCGACAACGTGTGGAACAACTTTCAAGATAAGCTTTGGGAGTAGGAAAAGGCTAGCGTGTGGAACAACTTCAAGATAAGCTTTTGGGAGTAGAAAAAGGCTAGGACGACGAAACCCAGGCGAGTAAATGGTGCCGTAGATCCACCGTGGATGACCAGAGAAATAAAAAGGCGGTAAACTTAAAAAAAAAATTATAACCCCAATGAGAGAATGACACGGGCAAGCCCCTATACAGTACAGCACACAGCCTCAGAGCTTGTCGCTTGTCACTATTCGGAGTAAAGTAAACGCAACTAAAAAACAAATAGCGCGTGACATCAAGACAAACTCAAAAAATTCTTCACATACATCAGATCGAAAAAAGAAAGTAAAAATATTGGTCCCCTGACAGACGAGACTGGAGCCGCAAACAGGACAGTAAACAGATGGCCAGAATCCTCAACAACTTCGCATCCGTATTCACAGTCGAGAACATCGAAACCATGCCCGAGAACCCTGACCCCGCCGGGGGGAACGCCCCCCCTGAAATTGACTCAATATGCGACCAAGAAGTGAAAGAGTATTTGGATAAACTCGACACGAACAAGTCAACAGGACCTGACGGTTTGTCCCTCGCGTTATTAAAAGAGCTTAAAGAACAAATACTTCAGCCACTCACTAACATATTCAACCAGTCTGTTCAATTGAAAAAGTCTGAAAAAAGGTCGGAAGACTGGAAGATGGCGAACGTAACACCAATTTTCAAAAAGGAGACAAAAGCGTTGCATTAAACTACAGGCCCATAAGTTTGACATCAGTGGCAGGAAAAATACTCGAAAAGATTATTAGAGACAAACTTGTTAAGTTTCTAGAAGACAATAATGTAATCTCCGACACCCAGCATGGCTTCAGAAACAAAGCGCCTGCCTAACGAATTTATTAGACTTCTTCCAGGTATATAAGAACTGGGATGCCCACATCCCCAGTGATGTTATATACCTGGACTTTCAGAAAGCCTTAAGGTAGTACCGCACGAGCGACTCTAGAAAAACACTCGGCGGCGGGCATTGAGCCATCTCTGATCGCGGATAAGAGATTGTGGCTCACAGACCAAAACAACGAGTACTACTCAACGGACAGCCTTCCGATTGGCTTCCAGTCACTAGTGGAGTGCCTCAAGGGTCAGTGCTGGGACCCATTCTCTTCATCATATATATCAACGACCTCGAATCAGGACTGAAATCCACAATATCGAAATTTGCTGATGACACTAAGGTGGGTGGAAAGGCCCTCACAAGACCAACTGCGAAATAATTCAGAAAGACCTCAATCACATTATCGAATGGTCGGAAAAATGGCAAATGTCCTTTAATGTTGACAAATGCAAAGTCATGCACATTGGGTCCAGAAATAGTAAACACACATACATCATGAATGGGAGACCTCTGCAAGCGATGCAGGAGGAAAAGGATCTTGAGTCACTATCAGCAGTGACCTGAAACACGCGAATCACTGTAAAAAGCATACAAACAAAGCCAACTATGCTCGTTCATAGCGAGGAACTTCACTTCGTAAACGCCAGACGTGATGCTATCCTTGTATAATTCCATGGTACGACCGCACCTCGAGTCTGCAGTACAGTTCTGGTCTCCTTATTACAGAAAGGACATTGATTTACTGGAAAGGATTCAACGACGCGCCACGAAAATGATACCAACCTTAAGGGCTCAACCGTACGAGGAACGACTCAAGCGTCGTATTCTCTTTACATTGGAGAAAGACGCCTACGAGGAGATATGATTCAAGTCTTCAGTATCTAAAAAATTCAATAACGTCGATTACTCCAATTTCTTTGAATTGCAAAACAACCTAAGAACTAGAAATAACGGTTTACCCATTCAGTCTAGTCGATGTAACACAGACATCGGAAGGAGTTTCTTTTCAAACCGAGTCATCCGTCACTGGAACAATCTTCCTTCAGAAGTAGTAAATGCGAATACTATCAACTCCTTTTCAATAGAATCGACTGTCACACTTCGCTGCGTCGTCGAAAAGAATATTGAGTTGCTTTCATGTGCTGCTCCTCAATATCGAGGCGCTTTCATCTGCCTCAATGTCGAGGGTGCTTTCATCTGCTCCCCAGCCCCAGGCTGTCAGGCAGATTAAATCCTACCAAAGGGCAACCTCGTAATGAGATAGGCTAGTTGTTGTTGCCTGGGCGTTTGTTTTCCATGTTTCCTTCATTCATTTCTTCCGTTCTTCCTTCCCTCCGTCTATCTTCCCCTCCCTTCTCGATATCTCCCTTTCCTTCCCTCCTTTCCATTTCACCTCTTTCCTTCCTTCCTCTTCTCCCGTCTTTCCTCCTTCCCTCTCTCCTTCCTTCCCTCCTTTCTTCCTTCTCTCCTTCCTTCCTTCCTTTCTTCCTTCTCTCCTTCCTTCCTTTTCTCCTTCCTTCCTTCCTCTTCTTTCTTCCTTCCTTTGTCTTTTATTTTGTCTTGCTTTCTTTCCTGTCTGCCTCCCATACTCCCAAAAAACCATAACCAAAAACGCCTCAACCCTGTTTTCTCCTTCTCCTCCTCCTCCTCTTCTTCCTCTTCCTCTTTTTCTCCCTTCCATCTTTATCCGTTTTCATGTTATTTGCTCCCCCAACGCCTTCCATCTTCCTCACACGTCCTCCTCTTCTTCCTCCTCCCTTCCCTTTCCTTGGCCTCAGACCGACCTCCTGATCGACTGTCTCACCTTTGTTCCGTTGGTTTGTCTGGTCGTGTATTTATTTATTCATTTTTATGTGGGTGGGTGTTTTTTTTTCTCCTTTTGACAGAGGCTGATGTGGTGTGGTTTCATTGTCCTGTGCGTATGTTGTGATCTATTTGTTTAGGAATGAGAGAAAAGACTATCCATTGTATTATGCTCATCTTTATTTTCCCTCGCTGTTGCTGTTTGTCTATCCACTTTAAAAAGCGCCCCCACCCTCCCCTCCCTCCTTTCTCTCTCTCTCTCTCTCTCTCTCTCTCTCTCTCTCTCTCTCTCTCTCTCTCTCTCTCTCTCTCTCTCTCTCTCTCTCTCTCTCTCTCTCTCTCTCTCTCTCTCTCTCTCTCTCTCTCTCTCTCTCTCTCTCTCTCTCTCACACACACACACACACACACACACACACACACACACACACACACACTGTTTTAGGTATATTAATACTAAAGGGGGTCAACCGCACAGAAGGGGGAAGAGAGATTGCCTGGACCTGTGTCTTTGTTTGTATGTGTGTGTGTGTGTGTGTGTGTGTGTGTGTGTGTGTGTGTGTGTGTGTGTGTGTGTGTGTGTGTGTGTGTGTGTGTGTGTGAGAGAGAGAGAGAGAGAGAGAGAGAGAGAGAGAGAGAATGGGTTGTGGGCCGCCTGCTTGCTTGCCTGACCCACCTGCATCGTCGCCACTTCACCTGCACGTGTTTTAGGCGGGGGCGCGGGGCTCCCTTGTTTACCTGGCCGCCGTCTTTTGTATTATTTTTACGCATTGCGGCGCGTCATGCGTGGCGTCCTGTCCTGCCCGTGATGGTGCATAACGGGGCGCGCGTGGCGGTGGTCAAGGTGCGCCGCATACATCAATAATTGTATATTTATATTATTCTCTTGGTTTATTCATTTTTTAGTTGCAATTTTTCTTGTTTGTTTTTTCTCTTTCTTTTCTTTTCATCTTTTTGCATAGTGAGAGCGAGGTGTAGTGAGCTGTCGTTTATGTTGGGGTGTTGTGCTGTAATGTTATAGGAAAGTGTAGACATATAGGTGTTTTGGGTCAGGGTGTGCTCTGCATTGTGGGGCGATGTCTTAAGAATATAGAGCATACCTCAAGGAGTTTGCAAGAGACCTGTAGGCCTATACAAGACAGCTCCTATAAACCTAGCCCCACCTAACTTCCTTATTCATTGGTTTATCTAACCTTTTCTTAAAGGTGTCTATCGTATTAGCACTTAACATGTGACTGCCAAACTAGTTCCACTCATCTACCGTTTTAAACCAGTTCTTGCCTATGTTCTTGTTGAATCTGAATTTATCCATCTTAAGATCATTGTCACATGTTCTACCCGACTCGTAACACCTAATCCTTATGAAATAGAACCCTTAATATGGTCCTTTATCCATTTATAAACTTCGATTAAGTCGCCTCGCACCCTTCGCCTGCTTTGTGCAAAAGTAGGGTGCGCCGGCCATGGATTGATGAAGAGGTGATGTGTGTTGCGTTGGGGCGAAGAGAGGTGTGCTGTGTATTCTGGGTTGGAATGGGGTGAAAATGTGTGCTGTCTGTTTCATTGTGTTGTGTTGGGATGGAGAGATGTGTTGTGTGTTGTTCTCTAGTGGAGTGACTTGAATTTGCAATGGTTAATTGCTTTGCGGCGGAGTGTTTTGTTCTGTTCTAAAAGAATGTGCACAGTCAGCACAATAGGTATACTCCCTCGCGTTTAACTGTCGCGGTGTAGTCTTAGGAAGATATATAGCGCAGAGAAAGTACATATGCATAATTCTACCTCCGTTCATGGTGATATGTTGTAACGAGGAGTGTATCGATGGTGTAGTCAAGGAAGGTCAGCAGGCTACGCAGAGAGGCTGTATGTTCCGACATGTGTGTAGAAGAGAAACAATTACCGTGAATGAAAGTTAAAAGAAAACTTAACGTCTCAGGGGTGGCGAGTGCATGTGTCAGAGTGGGTGTAGTGAGGGGGGATCCACAGAAACAGCGGATATGGTGCGTTTTTATTCACATGTACATACGAGGAACGAGTACCGCGAAGGAAAATGAAGAAGAGACGTGTGTTGCGTCACAAGGCCAACGAATCTGTTCTTGTGGGTGTGTCGAGGGTGCAGTAAAGGAGGGTGAACAGGTGGTTCCCGGACATTTGGCCAACGGAGATTTCACCGACGCACATTTGGCCGAACTGATATTTGGCCGACTGACATTTGGCCGAACGGACATTTGGCCGAACTGACATTTGGCCGACAGACATTTGGCCGAAGAGAAATGGAATTATTTTTGTTTCTTTTAATACATCTCTTGACTCAGCGCCACTAGGTTTTCAACTGTATACAATATTATATGTTATGCTAGATGAGAGCCATACTATTGCCTTGGTGTACTACATCGCCAAGAACAAAAAACAAGCAACTTATGACTTGATTTTTAACACCCTGAAACAAGTAAGATCAGGTCTTGATCCTGTGTCAGTCACCATTGATTATGAAAAGGCGGCTCTTAATATCATTTCTGTATGCTTCCCAAACACAAACATTTATGGATGCTTTCTTCATTTTGGGCAGTGTTTGTGGAGAAAAATACAAAAATTTGGACTTCACGCTTGGTGTAATGACCCCTAAAATGCACTGACTCAAATCTGTTTAAGGTTTAGCATTTGTGTCAGTTAGTGATGTTGTTGAAAGCTTCGATGATTTTGTCTCATCTCTAGATGATGAAACTTATGAATAAGTTTTTTTTTTCTCTCTGACTTTCTTGGCTACTTTGAAGCGATATGGATTAGTGTTATAACACGTGGATGACGACGAAGACCAGCGTTTGAACTCAGTGTGTGGAACACAACAGAGAGAACCACAAAAGGTATTCCATGGACAACAAACTCTCTTGAAGTATGGCACAGGGCGTTTGAGCAGTGAATGGCAATCACCCACCCCACTCTTTGCCGTCTAGTTTCAAAGCTAAGAAAAGAGCAGTCGGATTGGGAGTTAACAACTGAGCAGGTAATATCAGGAGTAGGGTTAAGAAAGCCAAAGAAGAAGCACCAGTTATTAAACACAAGACTGAAGTCTATCACCGAGAAGTATAATGAGTATCAGAGAATTGATTTCTGGAGGGCAATTGCCCACAATCTTTAAATACGCCTCCGTGGTCTAGTGTTCAGCGTGCCTGGCTTCTACTCCGTGGGCACGGGCTCGAATCCCGGTCCGGGCAGTCGGCGTGCAGCTCACTCAGCAGTTCATCCTCCCTCTCGGGCTGGTCGATAAATGCGTTCCTGGGGAAACCTGGGGAAGGTAAACTGTGGTAACCCGGATGTCACACTGGCCCTGTGTCCCGGGGTAATGGGCTCCCTCCCACCACAGGCTCAAGGGCCAATGTTACGGAGATGAGCACTGAGGCCACGCGCTGCTACAGCGTATGCCCCCAACTTTACCTTTACCTTTAAATATGTACGAACTTTAAATTTTATAATGCATCTTTTTTAACAAATTTCCTTACAATTGATATCATTTAAACTTTTGTCACGTACAATTTTTATCCAATTCTCTTCGGCCAAATGTCTGTCGGCCAACTGTCCGTTCGGCCATATGTCCGTTCGGCCAAATGTCTGTCGGACAAATGTCAGTTCGGCCAAATGTCCGTCGGTGAAATGTCCGTCGGTGAAATGTCCGTCGGTCATCTGTCCGGCCACGGAACAGGCAGCGCGGAAGGGGGTGTATAATTATTTCTTCACCTGTTTACGAAGCGAATAAGCACCGTGAAGGAAGGTGAAGAAGAGGCATGTGTTGCGTCTCAGGGCTGGCGAGTGTGTCCTTGGGGTGGTATCGAGTGCAGAAAGGGGGTAGACAGGCAGTGCAAAGGGGGTGTATACTTCTTCACGTGTATTAAAGGAACAAATACACGGCGGGAAAAAGTAAAGAAGAGGGATTTACCGTGTGTGTCCAGGTGGTGTGCTTCGTCAAACTAACGTGACCCCCTTCGTGACAGTCTACGTGTGTTCTGTATACATTAACCCTTCCTTCACCGTAATTACACGCTGAAATATTTGCGGAGCCCCCATGTTGTGACCTCGCTCCGCCAAGGATGTACACGTCGCTCAGCCAGTCAGTCAGATATTTACTCAGCCAGTTAGTCGTTCAGTCTCTGGGTACAAGCAGGTCACCTTTGGAATCGAACTTTGGCAACGTACAACGTTAGGATTTTGGTAAGTGGAAGTAATTTTATTATATTGCTAATACTGAAAGATGTTCAGTGAGGTGAGACAATGAATGAAAATAACGTTCTTTTACTGGAAATTCGAACATGGTAAAGGATGCAACAGTACTTAATAAACATAGTCTTACAAAGGGATTCAGAGAAAAACTGACGAAAAATTATCGGGGAACTCCACCGAGACTAAAAAAAAGTCTGAAAATAAAGATTGAAAAAGCAAAGGTTATGTGTCACAAACATCCAGGAAGACAGTACATACTGAACAGAAACAAAACACTTGAGGGAGTAGAGGAATACATATATTTAGAAGCACGCGTGCTTAGTGCAAACCCAGACCACAAACTAAAATCAGAAAGGAATAGGAATGAGGTGGAACACTTTTGGTTATGTTATTTTTTCCTAAAGAGGAAGGTCCTAACAAATGGTTCAGAAACTTAGTGCCTCACAAAACATTTAGGGAGAAAGCAATGAATCGCACAGAGGGATGGAGAGAGAAATGATGGATATAGCATGTGGAGACAGAAAGCGGGCACCATAAATTAGTGAATAGACAAAGATTGAGAAAATAAGAGTTTAGAGTCGATTAAGAAAAATAAATGGACTTAGGCGGTGGCTGAGTGGTCAGTGTGCGGGCTCAGTGTCCTGGAGGACCAGGGTTAAAGTCCCTCCCCTCGCTACAGGCTGCCAATTTTCAGTTATCGCCAAGTGGCCTATGACTACCTACATGCTGTCCTAATGACGACCTATCAACCCGTACTTTAGCGAAACGATAGAGGATCATGTGGAACTGAGGGGGGATGGGGGCGCATGAGCCACGCAAGAAAGGCGCCACCATAAAACACTTGCCTGCGCCACTGAAGATTTATTACCAACCAACAGCCCTCATCATGAAAAACCACCAGGTCGAACGTAAAAAATTAGCGTGATAACAGATGGACAACTGAAGTAACAAAGTAGCAATGCAGTACTTGTAGAAGTTAGATAATTTGCTGGGTCATGATGGAGTACACAGCTATCAGACAGAGGGATGGAGAATGTTAGTATAGTCATTTGCCTTGTAGTGGATTATAGTCTATCGATTCTAACTTGAGCCCTGTGGCTTGGCCCGGGGAACCCCCCATTGTTTACACATCTAGCGATGACCTGCGCATGGCAATCTGTCTCACTGTTAGTCTATACGTTATCTATTTTTGGAATATATATATATATATATATATATATATATATATATATATATATATATATATATATATATATATATATATATATATATATATATATATTCATAATACGACTGCATGGTGTTATGAATGGCTTGGGATTTGAGGGAAAGACAACGACTCTGTAAACCTTCCATTTCACTTGGCAACGTGGCTCATGCGACGGTGCCGCCTGAGGGACCTTGGCAACAGGCGCCAGGCCGCACCATTCACCCTTTCGCCACCATGGAAGACTCACGTAGGTTTCGTTCTCGCGTCCTGTACAGCCAAGCTAAAGAGATTATATATAACGTAAATAAGAGAGAGAGAGAGAGAGGGGGGGGGGTAGCAAGCCCCTTTGAGAAGAGTGATGGAGTGATGTGGCACAGCGCGGTCTCCCTGAGCCGCGCCTGAAGGCTCAAGTTAGAGTCGATAGAGTATAGCAATGGTTAATTAATTACGATGATAGCCGGTTAGTGTGTCACAATTGATTAGTTAGTCAGTCAGGCAGTCACTCAGTTGATCATTGTCATTCATTCATTCGGTCAGTCAGTGAGTTACAGTCAATCGGTTGGCCACCGTTGGTGGGTCGGTCACTTGTCAGTCACTTGGTGATTAAGACAAACGGTAATGTGCTCTGCCAAAGAACTAGCTGCATACATACCTGAATAACTGGGGCCTCTTAACTTCTTGGCGTCGGTGTGCCGTTTGATGTATCGCCACAAATAGATGGTAGTCTTTTGATCGATGATACTTAGTGTGTGCCGCCATTATGGCGAGCAAAAGGTAAAAATTGCATCATAGTCTTTGCTGACGATGAACACGCATAACAGCGTTTTTGTGTGTGTGGTTCATTTTTTGTGTGTATGTGTGTTTGTTTGTTTCATTGTGTGTTTGTGTATGGTGTGTATATATTTGTTTGATTGTGTGTGTGTGTGTGTGTGTGCGTGTGTGCGTGTGCGTGTGCGCGCGCGCGCGCTTTGTGGGTCAAACCTCCGTGGGGTCTTAATGCGTGTGTGACATGCACTACACGCATAGGTCACTTTTTTATCTTCTATACTATTACCTCCGGTCAAAACGTCTCTCATTTCGCAGGTATACGTGCAGTGTGTGGATGTGAAACTTTACGACGTGAAGGCTTAGGTTTGCTGAGTAATGTGCTGGTTGTGTGCCGTGGATGTCGTTTCTTTAGTGTGTGTGTGTTTGTGTGTGTGTGTGTGTGTGTGTGTGTGTGTGTGTGTGTTAAGCAGAATCTGGTATACGGTCCTTCTAGCCTTTGTGCGGATGATTGCTGGTAGGTCGGTAGCTACTGACCGATCGTTATTTTCCTTATTTGTTTATAGTACGTGTATACATATTTATGGCCTGTCTACTTGTCTGTGTCACTTGTCGTATGTCAGTGGAGTGTGTACGTAAATGTTTGACGTGGATATATGTCTGTGTCGGGTATGCGTATGTGTGTGGGATCTGTATATAACTGGTGATGATGTATGTGTGTGGGATGTATAATATACACAACCAGAGATTAGGTCTTGTATGTATGCCACGCAGCTGTGTATGTGTATAGGTGTGTATGTTTATAATTATATGACGTGTGAAGATTTATATCAATTTACAATAACTTTTCTTCGCTCAGGGTCAGGTGTACCACTACCTTGGCAGCGAGCGTCTGGCAGAGAAAACCCTCATGGACGCCATCAAGGTGGATCCCTTCGACCACCATTCATGGTAAGAACACGACCCACTACGTATGTACCTCACCTCCCCCCCCACCTCCACTCATGCCTGGACCACGCCTTCCTACCCCCGTCACTCATGTTCAGATTACGCCTCCCCACTCATACACCCCCCCTTCACTCAAGCTTAGACCACCCCTCCCTACCCTTACTTTCCTCCCCTTCACTCATATTCAGACCACCCCTCCCTACCCTTACTTTCCTCCCCTTCACTCATATTCAGACCACCCCTCCCTACCCTTACTTTCCTCCCCTTCACTCATATTCAGACCACCCCTCCCTACCCTTACTTTCCTCCCCTTCACTCATATTCAGACCACCCATCCCTACCCTTACTTTCCTCCCCTTCACTCATATTCAGACCACCCATCCCTACCCTTACTTTCCTCCCCTTCACTCATATTCAGACCACCCATCCCTACCCATAATTACCTCCCATTCGCGCATAATCAGCCCACCCATCCTTACCCTTACTTTCCTCCCCTTCACTCATATTCAGACCACCCCTCCCTACCCTTACTTTCCTCCCCTTCACTCATATTCAGACCACCCCTACCCTTACTTTCTCCTCCCTTCACTCATATTCAGACCACCTCCCTACCCTTACTTTACTCCCCTTCACTCATATTCAGACCACCCATCCCTACCCTTACTTTCCTCCCCTTCACTCATATTCAGACCACCCCTCCCTACCCTTACTTTCCTCCCCTTCACTCATATTCAGACCACCCATCCTTACCCTTATATCCCCCCTTCACTGGTCCACGCCTCTTTACCCTTACACCCCCCCTTCACTCAAGCTTAGACCACACCTCCCTACCCTTACATTCACCCCCTTCACTCATCCTCAGACCACGACTCCCTACTTCCCATCCCCGTACACTCACCTTACCCACCCTTCCTTTCCGGCCTCATTCCTCTCCCATCAACCCTAATTTAGCAAGCAACGACCGCCTCCCATGGTTTGGCTACGACCACCCGTCAACACTCCCCTTAACGCTACCATTAGGTACTCCCCCACATTCATCATCACCCCATTCCCCTTACATTCCCTTCATTCTTCCCTCGTATACTACAACATTTCTATTGTATCCCCTTCCTTTGGCCCTCACAGCTCACCATCACTGACAACCACTACTATTCCTTGTCATCCTCGTCGTCGCGGCATCCACACCACTCCAACCACTGTCTCACCATCTTCCATCTTTACTTCCACCACCACCGCCACTGTCTTCTCCACAACATTTATATATCTATTTTATTTTGTATGTTTTTGCTGATTCTTATGTTTCAGGTTTCGTTTTCGATTCTCAGCTTTCTCTCATTTCTTTTACTGTAATTATTTTCATGTCTTCATTTCTTTCGCTTCATATGGTGTGTGGGTTACTACGTTCGTTTTACACGTAGAACAGATTTCTTGGTGCTCTTTCTGCTTTACTTACAACACTAATGATGAGAAGAACAATAATTCGGTAACATGCCTAACTCCCCCATATACTTCCCAAGGTAATGAAAGAGTAAGCAGAGAGAGAGAGAGAGAGAGAGAGAGAGAGAGAGAGAGAGAGAGAGAGAGAGAGAGAGAGAGAGAGAGAGAGAGAGAGAGAGAGAGAGAGAGAGAGAGAGAGAGAGAGAGAGAGAGAGACTCAAACCGTGGCGTAACTGGTTAGAACGCTGCGCTGCCAGGCTTCACGGTCTGACAGGGCGGCGGTTCGTCTCCCGCTTAGGCCGGATTCTTTCCGTTGACTATAGGAGTGGTTACTGTCCCCCCTTGAGCAAGGGAGATGAGGTGTATGGTGTGTGAGGTCCTGGCAGTACCCACTGATCGACGATAAAGAGCACTTGCTCATTTCAGGCGGGTACCTGCTGGAGATTACGAGTCCAGCACGTGATCAGGCCGTGGTGAATTACACACACCTCCTGACCTTCCCTCTCCCTCCCTCCCCCCCTTCTTACCTGCCTCAGATAACACACGAGTCACTCACCAGTCTAGAGCAAAGTTAATTCACGTCAAGCCCTGGTGACATGACCTGCCTCAAGGACCTGCCTCAAGCTGCACACACAATGGCAAGGCGGGGAGGAAGTAGAGGGAGGGAAGGAGGAAGGGAGATAAGCAGGGAGGGAGGAAGGGAGACAACAAGAAAAATGGGAAGCACGTGCTCTTTACCTTCCCTTAGTCTTCATTTCTTTCTTTTCCTTGTCTCCTCATTTTTTATCTCCTCTCTCACAGCATAGAGGAGTGGGGAATGAATTGAAGAAGGAGAAAGAGGGAGGGAGACAAGTAAGGGGAAGCACATACACCTTTCCCTCTTTTATAATAAAAAAATATAGCCTCCATTCCTTTCCTCTCCTTGTTTTCCCATTTCTCTTCTCTCTGACAACAAGGGCGAGCAAGGAATGAATGGAGAAATGAAAATAAGGAAGAAGAGAGATAAGAGAGGGAAGACACGTACATCTTCCCCTCCTTTATCCCCCATTCCTTTCCTCTCCTTGTTTTCCCATTTCTCTTCTCTCTCACAACAAGGGCGAGCAAGGAATGAAAGGAGAAAGGAAAATAAGGAAGAAGAGAGATAAGAGAGGAAAGACACGTACATCTTCCCGTCCTTTATCCCCCATTCCTTTCCTCTCCTCGTTTCCCCATTTTTCTCTCTGTAACAAGGGCGAGCAAGGAATGAAGGAGAAAGGAAAATAAGGAAGAAGAGAGATAAGAGAGGAAAGACACGTACATCTTCCCGTCCTTTATCCCCCATTCCTTTCCTCTCCTTGTTTTCCCATTTCTCTTCTCTCTCAACACAAATAAGGGAGAAGGGAAGAGAAGGAGGGAAGGAGGGAAGTTAAGGGAAAACATGTATACCTTTTCCTCTTTCCTTGACTCCTCTCTCACAACACAGGGGAGGGAGAGAGGAAAGATTTTTGGGAAGTGTGAGGGTGTTCTTTCTTCCCTCCCTCCACGACCTCACATCAAAGGAGGGAAGACAGCAACTACCCTTTTTCCTTTCCCTTCATTTCCTCCATTCACGACCTCCTGCAGCGACCATGCAAAAGAGAGGAGGGGAGGAATAGACAAAGTGCCTTTCTTCCTTCCCCTCCCCTTCTCCCCTTCATAGTCTCCTAAAGCTGTCAACTAAGGGAAGAAAAGAAGGGAGGATGGAAGAGAGGAAGGAATACGGGGCAAAGGGGTGGTACAAAGGGAGCAAGGGAGGGAGAGATGAAAAAAAAGAAAGGAAGAAAGAAAATATGGCAAAATAGAAGGGGAAGAGGGAGGGAGGAAGGATGGGAGGGAGTCAAGGCGTGTCACCGTGTCCACACCTTGTCTCTCCCTGACCCCTGCACGAGCAACAGGTTATAATCTCATAAAAGATACATTTTTGACGAGCAGGAGAGAGAGAGAGAGAGAGAGAGAGAGAGAGAGAGAGAGAGGGGGGTGGGGTGGGGGGGGACTAATTTATTGCAATCGTAAATAATGCTGTGTTATAGATTGTTTACCTGCCTTATGGAAAATTGTTGTTGTTGCTTTTTGTCGTTATTGTTATTTTTATTATTTTTCCACGGCTATTACTGCTGCTGCTGCTACTACTACTACTACTACTACTACTACTACTACTGCTACTACTTCTACTACTATTACATAAAAGATACCTCCACCCATGTTTATTTTCCAGACACTTAGGGCCGCTTTCAAAGTCACGTTTGTTTGTGTTGATCGTTACCAGTGAGCGGCGATCGCCGCTACCAACAAGAAATCCGCTTTCACAGTCGTGTTTCGCGGCGCTGTTTGTTTGCATCAGTACCAGAGATTGGAACCTCTGGTAACGGAGCTCTGGTAGCCGCGGGGGCTCCCCAATGGAGCTTACCAATGACATTAATTAGTAAATAATACAAATTCTTGCTCTCAAATGGTTATATTATTTCTTTAAATAGATGTGAAAAAATACTAAACAATACAGCAACACGTTGCACGGCTTCAATGGTAATATGAAAAAAAAAATTGAAGAATTTGAATGACATGAACTCACTTCACCTGCTGACCAGTAAACGTCCTGCTGAGAATTTCAATTTGATTGATTGATGGTTTACTGTTGCAAAAGTACACAACAATTAAAGAAGGAAGGACTTTAATACTTGTCACCATTATTCACCTGTTATGCCTTCTTGGTCAAACTCGTATTATTCTAGTTAGCCTAATATGTATGCATAGGGCATATATATAACGAAATCAGCCCTATTAAGTAAAGAATAAATGTGAAGTCTGATAAATAAGTGTGAATAATGAATAAATGTAATTGATATAGGTGAAGAGTGTCTTGCTGACATCTGCTAATATAAGAAAACTTTAATTAATACTTCTCACCATTATTTCACCTTTTCCGCCTAGGAAATATTAGGCTATCAGCAGATTTGAGGGGTGTATCAGCGAGACACTCCACATTCTTTCATCATATCTATTCTTCACAATTACTCTTTATATTTATTCTTCACGTTTACTTTTTGTACGTTTATTTTTCATATTACTCCTTCATAATCCTCCGCTCAGCTGATGTAATGCTGACATTTCCCGCCGCTCCGGCATACCAACACTGCCGAATCACGCGCCTTCGTCTTGTCATGATCGTTACCACGCTGGTAGTCGCCGATACCACGAAAACAGCGACTGTGAAAGCGGATCGAGGCGATGGTAATGCCTGTTACCAGGATGGTAGGGCCTTTGGTTAGGGTCCGTACCAGACGACTGTGAAAGCGGCCCATAATCATGAAGGGCTCCATAGCTTGGAGGTCATTAGTCCCAACTCTGCTCGCTAATGACTGTAGCATCTAACCATATCACTAATACTACTTAGCACTAAATCTATACATAACACCTTATCATCTATTGCGTCTAGATCTCCCTTTCCTTCCCTACTCTTGTCACTCCCGACCCACCCTAATGTCACTCTCCACCACTGTGGCTTCATAGTCCATATTGGAGATGTTGGTGGCTTTTGGTCCAGAGTGTCTGGTGCCCCTGAGACATAGGAACCCGACCTGAGCAGGGAGAACGAGAGGCGACACCTCATCCAGGCGACAACGTGGCTCCTTGGCTGATGCTTCTTTTCTGAGATTAGTTCCGCGAGTCGTGCTTAGAAGCATCGGGCCCTGGGACCCATCCCGCCGGGTGTGGTGAAGACTAGGGGGGTGAAGCTGCCCTGATCCACAAGTTGGATTCTTTCACCGTATGCCCTTGTCTTCTCCTGCTCGTTCCTTTGGTGGACGGCTTCCAGGGGCAGCTCACGTTAACAGGCAGCCATCGCGCTGAATATGCGGATGTCCATGAATGCCATCTGTCCGCGCACCCAGAATCCGCGGGCACTTACATCAACCCGTGACTCATGTGAAGTATTGGCCGTCATGTATCTAAGATGTTCGCCGTCCAGGGGGAGCAGTGCCGGCTCGGTAGTGACGTCTTGGCATACTTCCCCGAGCACTACTACTACTACTACTACTACTACTACTACTACTACTACTACTACTACTACTGCTACTACTACTACTACTACTACTACTACTACTACTACTATCATTGTTCTTTATTTTATTAGTTTTATTATCATTATTCATTTACTATTATTATTACTATTACTATTATTTTTGTTGTTGTTAGTAGTAGTAAAAGTGCTGTTATTATTTATTATTATCAGCACTATCATCATCATCATCATACCATAAGCGCAAACAATGAATCTGCAAGAGGCGAATCCCCTTGGATTTTTATATTTTTTTATTTCTTAATCTTCCTCTTTGTTTCTTCTCTTTTCTGTTCTTTCTTTATTTTTCGTGTGCTTCTTTTTTTTGTTCTTCTTATTTTTATTATTATTATTATTATTATTATTATTATTATTATTATTCCTAGAAAGCTCTGACCATTCTTCTGCCCTATGTATCGATTAGTTTATGTAACCTTTTCTCGAAGGTGCGGTGCCTGATAGATAGATAAAGAGACAGATAGGAGGGTGGAGAGGTATAAAGTGAGATAGAACGGTGCGTTATAATGGTCAAGTGGAATTATAAAGAGGAGACGACGGAATCATGTCCTTGAATATAGAAGAGTAAGCTGAAATTAAATGGCTGATGAAGGCATTGAGAGATAGATAAGTGTTTTGGGAAGCGTCAGGCTGCGGAAGCAAAAACGGAAGAAGAGTACAAGGCGTTCACGTGGTATTTACAGAATTACTTGAAAGGGTGTGTTATGCAGGGAAAGATAAGCCACTGACGTCCTTAGAGCTAAAAATATTCATGTGTAAGCTGCTATTCTGAGGTATTTCAATTTCTCTTCGGTAAATATCTACGTTTTAGTCTTTCACCTTTCACTTTTATAAAATTCCAACAATGGTTATGGTGATAGTGGTGCTGGTGATGACAGTGGTGAAGATAATAATTTCACACCTGGTCGTTCTCATAATTTCACACCTGGTTGTTCTCATAATTTTCCACGGATTTCCCTCTCATGTCCTTCTGCTCCTCCTCTTCTTCCTCCTGACCCACCTACCTACCGTCCTGCTTTCTCTTGTCCTCCTCCTCCTTCTCTTCCTCCTCCTCTTCCTCCTCCTTCTCCTCCTGTCAAGTGGTCAAGCCAGCGAGGTCAAGTGTCAACACGACCGTCATAATGCAGTGGTCATGTAGGGTTTCTTGCAGTATGTTCGCTCTGCCCTCTCCTTCTCCTCCTCCTCCTCCTCTGGTCTCTACTTCTTGTCTCTTGGTGCTTCTCTTCCTTTTTGCTGAGTTTTAGTAGTTTTTACTTTTACTTGCTTCGTCTTTCTCTTCTTTTCTTTCTTCATTGCTGACGGCGTCGTCGTCTTAAAAGGATAGAGGGGGGGGGCAAGATGCCTTCCGGGCACACTCTCGGTGCTTGTGCTACCATCGGGGAAGACAGGCTGCTGTGGCGGCGGAAGGTGTGGTGAATGAAAGAAAAGATTTTTGCTCAGTATCAAGGCAGGTTATAAGAATATTTAGAAATACATATACCCGCTAGTTTATGCTCTCTCTCTCTCTCTCTCTCTCTCTCTCTCTCTCTCTCTCTCTCTCTCATATAGAGAGAGAGAGAGAGAGAGAGAGAGAGAGAGAGAGAGAGAGAGAGAGAGAGAGAGAGAGAGAGAGAGAATGAGCTCAAGGAACGTCCGCTAAGTGCTTTTGAATTACCCCCTCCATCCCTCCTTCCCCACCCACGCCTGGTTCAGGGTGAGAGCAGGAGCAACGAGGCCTACTTGTACCAGGGAGGGAGGGCGATGGCCAATGACCTGGGATGAGGAAAAATAGAGCAGACCAGGGTGGTTGATGGGCTGTGTGCCGCCTGGACGCTAGGACGGGGTGTTGCCGGGGACGCTGCCTGATGGAACTAGCTGTAGAGGAATGCTGTGATGCGAGGCACTGAGTACCCATAAAGGAACTGCTTCCTATACGGGGTCACGTAAGGAAAAGAACAGCCTATGTTGATGGTTGAATTTAGGTGGTGGTGGGGTGCGGTGGGGGGTGTCTATGTGTATGTATGTGTGTGTGGGGGGTGAGGGGTGGGGGGGAGGGGTTGTTTGTTTGGGTTTTTGCGTTTGTGGGTGTGGTTGATTACGTACCAATTAACTGCATTCTGTACTGGACATGCAGAGAAGAGGAAAGTGGGTGTCGATGGGCGAGTGGGCAGAGTTTAGGTGTGTGTGATATGTGGGTTTTGCTCGGTGAACTTTACATAAAGTTACAGGATTTGGGGTTTGGTAAGTATAAGTTTGGGATGAGTGTGATTTGTGACCGTAAAGACAAGTGTTGGGGATGGGAGGGAAGTAAGAAGGGATGTAGACGAGCTGTGTGGTTATAATGGAGCTGGTGACTGTATTTGTTGAATTAGGAAGAGGGATATCTGGTAGGTGCAGTCATAGTGTTGTGGATGAATGGATGTTGGGTGAGGGAGGAAAGTTTCCCGAGTGTGTTGATAAAGTGACGTGAGTGTTTGGTTAGGAATATAATTGTCCATTGTGTGTAGGTGAGTGAGAATCAAATCCGGGGTGTGTAGCCATAGTTTTGTAAGTGTGTATGGGTGTAGGAAATCGTTTTCACTGCCGTTACACCTTGACGGCCTAGCCCTGCTATACCTCAGCCACACTCATCATATAGGCATCGCTCTTCCTCCTGGGTGAGTGTGGATGTATGTAGGTTGCGGGAGTGCCGCTGAGTAGTCAAATGTGGTCACTCTTCACCGTAGACTTATAAAGGGCATTATGAAAGAGAGGCGGAGCCGGGGAGAAGGCATAGGCAAGGAAGCATCACAAGAATCTACAAAAGGACAGTGATCGTACGCAAAGAGTTTTAGAAACCCCCTTTTGTTTTTAGCTTCTTACTATTCATGGCAATCTTGCTCTATATATAGTACCTGCAAACTGAGAGATTTCTTCTTATCTTTTCTCTTTTTTGTATCCCATGTAGTTTATCATTTTCCTGTAAAAAAATATCCCCACCCCTAATCCATCCTATCACCTCTTGAAAATAACACTGGAATTCCTACTTGACTGCTAAGATTGTTCCACTCCGCCACCAACAAATTAGTAAAGTCTGAGGAGTGAAAGTGAAGGGGACAGGTGCGTCAGGGTGGGTGAGGGGAGGGATAAGGGTACGTCAGCAGGTGAAGGGAGGGAGGAATGAGCTACAGCAACAGAAGCACCAGTAGAGGGGTGACGCGGTGCACTTGTTAGGTATCCTGCGGTAACTTTCGCCGCCGACTACATTTCCTTATACGTCACTGAGCACCACCACCAGCGACTAATCTACTATGTTAGAGTAACCACCTTGCCACACCCTTCGTGGCCCCCGGGATAGATGTTCACTGTTAACGGGGGCACAGACTTCTAACAAGACTCCTTCCCTGTGATGGGTTACTTTTCCATATAAATTCATATTATTTGTTAATGTTATATGGAATAGTAAAACCAATTATAGTTTTTAGCTCCATCGTTGTCGTCGTGTCACCGAGTAAAGCGTAGTTTCTCTAGCCCTACGGCTGCTGTCATGCTCCATTTGAAGTGAAACAGCGTGATGCGTTCCTTGTTCGTGCGTTCAATAGTTTGATTGGGCACTTGACGAACACTGATAACCCGTCTCGCTCTTAGACCCTTAGGCTGTCACCTCACACTATCTCCCAGGACCCATGGTGGAGGAGAGAGATTGGCCTTGGGCTGATCACCGTGAGCTATGTGCCGGCGACCATTATTCCCCGACAAGTACACGGGAAAGAGGTTAGCCGAGATGAAGCTGTGGTAGTGCATGTGGCAATATTTCACGTCCATACGCCATCTTAGAACCATGAGCCAATTTTTTAATAGAATTTATGTCAGCCTGCCGCTGTGGCCTCCCCATACACCTGCCTCACACACATGCTCTTTACACGCCGCGCACCGCCCCTCCCACCTCCCATTCGCGACGGCAAAAAATTGCCGGAATATGTATGACGGTGCCGGTGAGGCCGGCGAGGACCGCGGCGGCAGGGTCCTGTGTGAGGTGCGGAATGCCGGCTCCCACAGCCCAGGTCAGGAGGCTGAGCCGTGACCCTCGGGCCGGCGGGCCGGCGTACTGCTGTCATCGATGCACCATTCCATGCGGCGCCCACCACGCCACCCGCCCACCGCCGGGAGGAGGCTTTCCAGCCGCCGCGCTGCCCACTGCCCTCTGCCCGCAGTGTGCCGATTGCTGAGTCATAAATTGTAGCTCATGGCGAGCAGATACTCGGAAATTCACTCCTGACCCATACTGATGCATCCTGCATAATTGTTGTTGCAGTGTTAATAATTATAATAACAATGATTATTATTATAATGATTGATACTGTCCTTATAATCATTATAATTTATTATCATTACCATCATCACCATCACTATCATCTTCGTATGTATCTCCATCCCTACTATCACCATCACAATCGTCCGCATCATCACCAGAACCATCACCATCATCATCGCCCGTATCACCATCACTACCGTTACCATAATCATCCATACCATCACCACCATTACCATCATCATCCACATCACCACGCTTTTTGTCTGAGTTTCGTACAAAACCTTATTGGTAATGGTCGCGTCCATTCCCCCAGCCATGGCCCTCGAGCCCCTTCCCTTCCTCACTTTAACCAGCTCTCTTCTTTACCCACCTCCCCTTCCTTCCCTTGTACCTCAGCTCCCCTCCCCTCCCCTCTCCCCCATCTACCAATCCCCTCTTACTCCAGCACCCCACCCATCTGATCTTTCCCTAACCCTCCCCCTCCCCTCTTCCTTTATCTATCATCCCTTCCCCTTTTTCTAGCTATCCTTTCCCCCTTCCCCTATCCCCATTGTATATGGGCGACAGCTCGGGCAGACTCACGAGTATTCTGTTTGTTTACCCAACCTGCACGCCTCTTTTCTATATGGGTGACTTTACCGTTTACTTATGTTGTTCCTTTAACTTATTTACGAGTATTTGTTGATATAACATTGCGCGTGGTGGATGTATCACAATGTAGGAGGGGTATAAAGCTATCGGAAGTAAGTGTTGGAATGCAAGTGTGAGGGTTGTATTTTCTTTTTGTCTTCATTACTAGAGCTCGAGTTGGCTGCCTTGTTATTTGTCCACCTTGTGGCAGGAAATCCATGAGGTAGTGTGGTGCTGATGGGAACATTTGCTCTGCCTTGGAAACGTTGAATGAAGCAACTTCTGGCTAACCAGGGTTCAGTCTTGACTAAGTCAAACTGTCGATCACCTCGGATGAGATAGTTTAGTTTAGTGACAGTGTGTTTTGTTTTCATGTATGTCGGCTGTTTTCTCCATTGGCTACATATAAATCTCTTTGGGCATTGGTACTCTTCACTTTAACCTACTACAAATGTCGCTGTATTGAGTGACTCGGAAGTGTTTTATCTTCCCCTCTCTTGCTGTCATATTTAATGGCCACTCGTATGATTATTTTATAGGACCCAACCAGCTCTCGATCAACACAAACTCTATTATTGTCTTAAGTTATTTTGAGACTCTTTTCCTCATGTCTGTTGGCTGACCCACCTATCGGCTGCTCAGAAACCTTTGAGGGCAGTGGCAACCTTTAGATTAATCAATGATAATGCTTAGGATTGCACGTGTTCGGGTCTTGGCATTATTGGCGTAGAGTGATTAAGAGGTGAGGTCGTAATCACTGGCAGTGATCGCGTGATAAGCAGTTGTAGCTAGCCTGCATTAGCTTCTTGCAGCCTTGACATGATAGTAAAGCTAATCAACTGCCGCCCAGCCATCACCAGCTGCAGATAATACTCCCCTGCTATGAACAGTAATCCCCAGTCTCAATGCGATCTTAGCCTTTCATTACCTGTTTTGATGTCATCTCCCTCCTGCTCCTGCTGCTGCCTCACGGATTCGGGTCACTTCTTGCTCTTTTTTTCTCGGTCTGGAGGGCGAGGTATTGATAATGTATGCATGGACACTTTTATGGCGGTTCTCAACGGTACGTATGCGCGATGGAACTGAAGATGGTGTTTGTTCCACCAGACAAGAGGCAATTTACTGATTCTGTCGTAATGTGCCCTACTAAGGACCATTCACATTTTTCCTTCGAATATGACCATTCATACACTCGACAATCGTCCACATTCCCTCTCACCTTTGTGCCTGCCTTTCTACAGATACTACATCACTCACGCCACTACATGTCATACCATACCACACCCTACCTCACCTCACCGTACTTCACCACACCATATCACACATCATACCTCCCCTCTCTCTCTCTGTGGAGAGAGAGAGAGAGAGAGAGAGAGAGAGAGAGAGACACTCTTCCTCCTGTCCCCTCACAGTCAGCAATAGTCAGAAGGAGTCAGCAGTCTTTCATCACAGTGTGCAAGAAATGGTTTGCTTATGTCGGGGAAATGATATCATTGGAAATGTTTAATGTAACTATTGTGTGTGTATACCGACGCGTGTGCTCTCTCTCTCTCTCTCTCTCTCTCTCTCCACTCATCGTTCGTGTGCCATTTTCCTCCACCTCCCATGCTTTCTCCCCTACCTCTTCTCCTCCTGTTCATCATCGTCATCATGAACACCATCTACTTACATATCACTGTCCTGCGCACACTTCTTTGCACCATCTTCGCCGCGTGCACACTCTTCCTCATCCTTATCTTCCCATGCACGTTCCTACTTTTCCCTATTAACTTCTGTTTGCCTTCCTCCTCCTCCTCGTCTCCCTAGCACCAGCCCTATGTGCCCTCCCTGTGTATTTCCCGTACTTCTTCCCATGCTCCTTGTGCAGCATGCTGTTGTACTTGTTTTCCTAAAGCGAGTTGTCCATGCCCCATCCCCTACCGTGTAGTATGTGGTACACACCTGCCATGTATTGCTAACCAGCTGGCGGCCTCCATGCCGTGCTTGCTTGCGAGGCAGTGGGTGGGCGTGGCTGTCAACACGACGCCCGCCCGCCCCCCTGTCGCAGCGTGCTCACCGGGCAGGTGGTTCTGGCCTCCTCACCGATCTTCCTAACGGCAGCGCCCGCCTACACCCGCAGCCCTTCCGTATACTACGTGACGCAGTGAGTGGAATAAATCCTCAGCGTAGAGGAGACAAGAAAAATATGTACGCAGTTGTTGCGTAGTGCCAAAAGTATCAAGAGTAGCAGTTGCGACAGGAGCAGCAACGGCGGCAGCAGCGGCGGTGGTGGCAGCAGCAGCAGCAGTGTGGTGCAAGGAGCTGCGGCGTGGCCAGGGATCGATGTTAGCTATGTGCATCCCCCTCCGTCCCTGACGAGGGAGACGGGGGGAGATGACGGTGGGATTGGAGCAAAGGAGGAAGGAGTGATAACAGGCTGTGGAATGTGGAGACTTGCGATCTAAGGGATGAGGCTTTTACCAGTCCACTGTGCCTATATATATATATATATATATATATATATATATATATATATATATATATATATATATATATATATATATATATATATATATATATATATATATATATATATATATATATATATATATATATATATATATATATATATATATATATATATATATATATATATATATATATATATATATATATATATATATATATATATATATATATATATATATATATATATATATATATATATATATATATATATATATATATATATCAGTGCTGGACACTTCCGCTAATTAGTCCGCAAATCCGCAATAGCGGAAGTTCCATTTCATTTGCGGATTTGCGTTCGCGACAAAAAGGTCGCTACTTTACGGATTAGCGTTTGCGATATTACTTCCGCTAACCTCCGCTAACACGTGGAGGAGCCAGCCCGGTCCAGCCCTGACAGCCTCAATCTGATAGATTCTTCAAATATTAAAATAAAAACTGATTAACTTGAAAACTTTTTTTAAGTTGTTGCCTTATCCACTTTTTACAAAAAACTTATTCACATAAACCTCTAGGGGGATCTTATTATAAACATCATAATAAGTATTTTGAAGGAGACCGGGCATATGAATATGGAAATAGTTGAGACAGTCACACTGATGAACTTCCTTTGGTCCTTCTCATTAAAAATAAGTTTAAAATAGATGCTTATCAGATTATTACAAATAAATTAGTATGATTATAAAACGTCCATACTTGAAATAGCAGTAGCGTATGTATGGTCAATGCTGGATATGAAAAAATTGTTTTCTTTATACACTTGGTCTTAAAAAAAAATGAAACTCTGAATACCTAGCTACAGCATTACATCGCAAATAGAGTGAAAAGAGATTCGAGAGCTATTGATAATAGAGTTTTTGTTTGCGGTTTGCGTTTGCGGTGTCAAGTTTTGTGGCGGAAGACTGCAAATATTGTGTAGCTATTTACGATAGCGGATTTGCGATTTCGATTGAAACTAAATCTCGAAATTGGCGGATATATATATAGATATATATATATATATATATATATATATATATATATATATATATATATATATATATATATATATATATATATATATATATATATATATATATATATATATATATATATATATATATATATATATATATATATATATATATATATATATATATATATATATATATATATATATATATATATATATATATATATATATATATATATATGTAATAAAGATGGCTGAAGGGCCACTTGGGACTGGCGGGGGGGGGGGGGGGGGTGTCACAAGAGGTTTGTCTAGAACAATGCATTATTAGGACAAGCCGCAGTCGAGAAGCCCGCCGCGTTGAGGCTGCCTACTCAGGAGGCCCTACAAAGCCTCTTCCTCCTCAGCCTTCCCACTCATGCTGATGCCGACAGAGCATCAGCAGAAGTAGCTCAGTAGCCTTTCCAGTCTCAACCGTCGTCTAGAGCAGCGGTTCCCAAAGCGTGGTGCGCGCACCCCTGGGGGTGCGTGAGCTGTGCACTACGGATGCGTAAGGAAAAAAAATAATGTAATAGCGGATTTTATGCCATTAAAATTTCAAACACATCATTAACTGCCATCGTTTTTAAAACTAACGTATGCAGTACGCTTCAGCGGAGTTGTCTGCTTTTTATTTGAAACTTACCCAGACTCTGAACACATTCATTCACCCCCCATGTACATTTTCGTTCAGTTTTGACAGCCATCGCTTAGAGCCTAATACTTTGCGAGTACAAAATTCGTAAAAAAATGGACAAAATTTCAGGAAATCGACGGGACTTTAGTACTGCTAGAATCTTAGCGGGGGTGCGTGGACTCGATCACAGCCTGGGAGGTGGTGCGTGACCTGAAAAGTTTGGGAACTGCTGGTCTAGAGTGTGGAGCCCCCGCCTCCTGTTGCCGGGTTATGCTTATTACGTGATATATCTATCTATGTATACCCGTCCGTCGCCACCTCAGTGATGCATCACCTGGCTATGTTAACTTTCGCTACGCACAAAGCAATATACTGAGAAACTATTTAATCCCTGTCTATCTAATATATATGGTTCCTCCCGTTTCCTCACAGACTGTAAGACTACACAGATTTTCCTCGCCGTCCTCCTCTATTTCACACGATACTCGCTCGCTTTTAGAACCCTCATACGTCAGAGCACGACATAGGCGGCGGCATGTTGCGGAAGCCATCGTCTCACAACCCCAGAAGCCCTGCGTGGATACCCGCCACCCAGGCGGTCCAGACGCCTCACCCGCCCTCACCTGCCACTGAAAACTCGACCTCTTGCATTTTTCAAGATTTCCGGGAAATACATTAGTGGAGACTTTTTGCCTCATTTGGACGCCGCTTTTTTTTTCCATGCCTCGAGACACCAGTCTGACGCTGCCTAAAATATAAGTAACTTGAGGCTGCCCTCAGCCATGGTAAATCTAGATTTCTTTATTTTAGGGGGGTAGTTCTTAAAAGCAAAACTCACCCATCCTCTCCCCATTAATCCGGAATGCCGCACTATAAAAAATAATGGGTGTGAATTTTATAACGTTAGTTCCACCTCTACACTCCATCCCTCCCCACTACTGAGCATGTTTCTAAACAGGACAGGTGGAAGCCACACCTGTGTCTACGATCACCTGTAATGCCGTGTTTGCACAATCAATCAACGACCTTCGTGTGATGCACCTGACGCTACTCAGTGCTCCCCAAACACTCAAGTTTCTAATTAGCAATAAACGAAATATTGCCTTAGGCATGTATGTACATTTTGAGACAAACCGATAAATTCAGATAAATGTAGAAGCAAAACATCATTCAGAGATGTCAAGAAACAATTTGTCGTCCGCGGCCCTGGAGACGTTTACTGAGGGTATTATCATTCTGGTCCACACTTTGATTATTGTAAAGGAGACACGGGATCCTGAGTGCTGGCCGCGCTCGGCGCGCGCACGCATATGTGTGTGTGTGTGTGTGTGTGTGTGTGTGTGTGTGTGTGTGTCTGTCTGTCTGTCTGTCTGTCTGTCTGTCTGTCTGTCTGTCTGTCTGTCTCTCTCTCTCTCTCTCTCTCTCTCTCTCTCTCTCTCTCTTTGTTTTAAACATCGAGATACATATGACAAAAGGGGCGGGGAAATTGTCTCCATGCTAAAGACGACCTCTGTCTTGAGGTCGCCTGTCTTAAAGCATTGTCACTAGTGTTGTGTAGTGCTTGTGCTCAGGCGGATGAGACTAGGGCGGGTAAGTGTGACACCAGGCATGAGCCGCCACCTTCACCTGCTGGGTGTTCATTGCCCTAACGCCCACTTCATCCGTGAAGGCGTTCCACAGGTGGGCCGTGGCACTCGTGAAGGCCCTCTGGCACCTGGTTTTGCGGCTTCTCGGGATTTCAAGGAGGAGGTCGTTAGCCACCGCCGCTCTCGTGGTGTGCTGGCTTCTCCTCCAAGGGACCCTTAGTGCCGCCAGGTGAGGTGTATGTTGGACCTGGGCCTTGTGTAGGGCTGTGATGGCACCGACCCTTCTCCGGTGCCCGAGGCTGTCGAGCATACAGCGGGGGGCGTCCTGCTGGTGATGTAGCTGCTGTCGATGTTGCCGCTGCCGCCACTGGTGTCCATGTGGTCGCTGCTGCTGAAGGCTGCTGGCATCGCGGATGAGTCGCTCTGCCCTCTGCACTCTGTCCAGCAGCGAGAGGTGGCATTCGGCACTACTCATCCAGGAGAGAGGGAAGTATTCCATGACGGGCCTCACCTGGGCTTTGTACAGCCTCAGGAGGCCGTCTGCGTCGAGCAGGTGCCGCACGCGACGCAGGAGTGTCACCCTCAGGGAGGCTCTGCGCGCCACACACTCCAGGTGGCGGTCGAAACTGAGTCTGGAGTCGACCTCCACCCCCAAGATGTTGATGGAGTCCTTGATGACCAGGGTGTCGTCCCCAAACTTCAGCCGTCCCTGCAGGAGTCTGGCGTCCTCCCCCGAACGTGATATGACCATGGCCTGGGTCTTCTCGACAGCAAACTTGACTTACCAACGTCGTCCCCAGGCCATGATGTCACCAAGATGGCGGTTGGTGGCTTCGATCATGTCCGCAGTTTCCTCCCTGGTGTAGCTGTGGGACAGGGTACAGTCTTCGGCGCAGGCTGAGGCCACAGGTAGGCCACGGAGCAGCTCGTCTAAGTATGCGTTCCAAAGAATCGGGCCCAGTACTGGTTCTTGTGGAACGCTGGCAGTGATTGGGTAACTGCCTGAAGTGCACCCGTTCACCACTACCCTCAGACTCCGGCCGTGCAGGTAGCTCGAAAACAGCTGCAGCAGTTGTCCTGTGATGCCGAGCTGATCGAGCTTGGCCAGGAGGCCCCTGTGCCACACACAGTCGAATGCCCCAGCAATATCTAGGGCAACAACAAGTGAGGGGCGACCAGAGTCCAGGGCGTCATGCCAAGACTTGCTGAGCAGGAGGAGGAGGTCTGATGCCGAGCGACCTCTCCTGAACCCGTGCTGACGAGGAGACAATAGATGGTTCTCCTCCAGGTGGCGCGTCAGCTGCTCAGCAATAATCTGCTCCAGGATCTTGCTAACAACCGACAGGAACGAGATTGGGCGGTAGTAGATTGGGTCTGTCTTGTCCTTTTTCTTGAAAACCGGTGTGACACGAGCCTCTTTCCACAGGGTCGGCCAGGCCCCTGCGCTTAGGCACTGTCTGAAGATTCGTGTGAAGGGGGTGCGACAGCTCTCTCTCTCTCTCTTTAATGATGTCTCGCCCGCGCCACACCACACGCACGTCGTTCCAGCATGCAAGTCGACGCTCGCCAGCCCAGCCTGCATGCCCTGCCTCTCCGTTGAATGTTCTCAATAATGACGTCAGTGAATGATGATAAAGCAGTAGTCTACATACTCCTACACCACCCGATCCCCTTCCTCCTTTTCATCGTTACTGTCACCATCATTATCATCGGTATCGTCATTCTCATTGTCATCATTTTTCCCATCATCCTCATTTCCATCCTCATCCTCCTTAATATCATTATACTCATTTTCCCCATTAAAATTAGCATATACCCCTTTTCCTCTTCATCCTGTCCACTTTTTCCTTTCCCTTCTCCTTTTCCTTTTTTTCTCCTCTCATCGTCTTTACAATACTTCCGAGTTCATACTAAATCTTTTCCCTTAGACTTTTAATAATTTATTTGAAATAATTTAGTGAGGCACTTCCTCAAATCATCAACTAATGTCATATGTTATAATTTTCGTCCCTATTTCCCGCTTTGCACACCTTTTTTTGTAGGAAAATATTAAAATAAAAGATAGTATTAATGAGATAATTTTCCCTTAAAAAACACAATACTCGGAGTCTCATAAGATTAGATTTCCCAAGATCGTCTCGAATTTTTTTACCTGTCATAGGATCAAATAATATCTCTACAACCGATGTCAGACCTACTGGGCGGTAATGACATTAATGATTTATCCCTGGTGTCAAGATACTTTCTAACAATGGTGGCCAGAGGTTTGGAAAACATATCTAACTTCCTTTAGATAAGATTAACTTATCTTTTCCTAATTGTAGAATCAATCTTTTAACTTTGTAGGTCTCCATTTTCTGTACGGAATTTTCAGAGTTTGAGTAGTAACAATCTCCTTGAAAATAAGTATACTAATCTTGCACGGACATTTCGTCATACGAATCAAAATCAAAATCCTCTGCTCTCTGCTCTTTCTTACCGTTGATCCCCTCATTAAATTTCACAGCTCCTTGGGACCCTTCTTGACCTCAGTTTGACTTTAACTGCATAGTTGATTCCTAGCAGATTTCATCAGAACTTAATAGTTGTCAATTCTGGAATATGGGATTCGCATTACGTTAGTTATTTCTTATTTTCCATCGCCGATAAAACTTCAGTTCATTCTTTTTTTGTAATTATGTTCTTCTCTTTCCTTTATCTTCTTGTTCTTATTATCATTCTTATTCCTCGTCCTCTTCATCAGCATCATCATCATCACTGCCACATTTTTCCTCTTATCTGTTATGTAAACCTAAACTTCCTCTTCGCAGCCTACACTCTGCCGTCCACCACACTACTTGTATCACCCACACATAATTCTCAGTACACTATTGCCCTAAAAACAACACGCGTGCGCTCGCGCACACACACACACACACACACACACACACACACACATTCACTCAGTCATTCATTAACCGTGCCCCCTGTCCACCGAGCAGTGAATAGGCACCGGGTGTGAGTCGGAGTGTGTGAGGGTATGAGGTTTCAGGCGTACCCAGTAACTTCAGTCACTTCTAAGATTCGATCTCAGTTAGGGAGGGCGCCGGCTGGCGATCGCGAGCCTATTATGTGGTCAGACCATGGTGAATAAATAACACACACACACACACACACACACACACACACACACACACACACACACACCGCTCCGATAGCTCAGTGGTTAAAGCTCTGCGTTGCCAGGTTTCGTGGCCTGGCAGGCGGAGGTTCGAGCCCCGCTCAGGTCGAGATTTTTAACAAGGAGAGGTTACTGTTCCCCTTTGAGCAAGGGGGATGAGGTGTGTGGTGTGTGAAGGTCCCGCCTGCACCCAGAGATCGACTATAATGAGCTTCCTGAAATCGGGAGGATACTTGGTGGCGATGACGAATCCAGCTCGTGATCAATTACATACTTGTGGTGAATTGCACACACACACACACACACACACACACCGTAACAGACTTTTCGAGGACACCCAACCTACTCCCTCCTTTGCGGTTTCGATACACCAAGAATTCTGGCCTATATAGGAAACTCTTTCATTCCTTACTGCCCACCATGGAGACACTTAAGATTCCCTCTAGCTTCCCAATCCACTCAATCCTGTCTACATTCCAAACAAGCTCTCATTCTTAACTCCCAGGCCACTTCCTACATTCCCGTCAACTCTCGAATACATTTAGACTTCTTTGGACTCTACTTCCCTACTACTCTTCCCTTGTTTATCTTTCCTTACAATGCGGACAACTTGACACTCACTATACACACACACACACACACACACACACACACACATCACAACCTATTCTTTCACTTACGAAACAAAGAAATCCTTCGTTCTCCCTTCACATTCCCCTCTTTTCCCCTCGTCCCGTAACCTTTTCCCTAGTATGAAGGCCAGACAACCGTCACTTATCACCCACACATGCTCCCAGCAACATCCGGAATATCATCACATCTCGAAATACGCCAAGACCCTCCAGATAAGGCTCTCTTTATGGACTCCTTCCCTCTCCCTCCTCCATCCTCTCCTAACTCTTTCCCTTTCCCTGGAGAACAATCCGGCACCCTGTCCCTCCTCCTGCACCCAACTCTCACTCCTCCGGCACCTGCGTGTGGTGGCGGAAGTCTACCGGGGTGGGAGGTGCGCCCGTGCAACAAGTTGAGCCCTGCAGCTGCGGCGTATTGCGACCGTGTGTGCGCCGCCGCCGCCGTCTCCGCCGCCACCGTCGCCACGTTGTGTGCTTCTGGCAACCCCGCAGCCTGTCGCCCCGGCCCAGGCGCAGAGAGGCTCCACCACCGCCGCCGCCTCCTCCTCCTCCTCTTCCTTCACCATCATTTCTACAACTGCCTTCGTACCCTACACTTCCCTCACCACCGCTGTCACCACTGCCTCCAAACCAACTATCATCACCCCCTTCATCATCACTGCCTCCTCAACTAATTCTAATACCACTTCTACCACTCCCTTCTTAGCTTATAACTCCTTCGCAATCCCTATCGCCATTGCCTGCACCAGAACCACCACCATGACTACTAATATCACCATCATTATTACTACTATCATCCCCACTAACACCACTGTCGTCCACTGCCTCCAATGTCCCATTCACTGGCTCCTCGACCATCATCATCTCCACGACTATTGCCTCCAGTCTCTGCCTCCACTACTTCAGTTCTCTGCATTCATCCCCGTCATTATTAGCACAGCCAACTATATTTCTATTAGACTTACCATCATCTGGCTCTACTAACATTACTACCAACACCACCAACAACCTTTGCCGTCAATACAGCCCCTTCCTCCATCGCTACCATCATTACCTACTTAAGTCTCCACCACTACAATCCCTCACCGCAACCTTCAACACCATCACCTCTCCACTCTTTTTCACGCTACTTCTCCATTCCCTACCTAAACGTCTACATCTCGACCTCGAATCTTTTTTTGTCACCACCACCACCACCAGCCTCTCCTCCATCACAATCAGCACCATCACCTTCTCCCCACTCTTCATGCTATTTCTCCATTTCTTTCATTACCTCGGCCTGTACCTAAACGCTTCCATCTCGATCTCAAACCTTTTTTTTTTTTTTACCACCAACACCACCACTACCACCAGCACATCTTTCCTCCTCCACCATCACCACCACAACTACTATCAGTCTCTCTTTCCTCATTCACCGACACCGCCACTACCACCAGCCTCTTTTTCCTCCTCCATCATCACCACCATCATTACTACAACTCTCTTCTCTTATATACACTACCATAACTACCATTACAACGCATTGCTTTACCCTCCACCTCTTCATCCTTCACTACCACCAACACCTACAGTGCCATAATTTGTGCCATCATCATCACTCATTCTAAATGCCATCGTTACTCTAACCGTCACCTCGCTAAGATACTTAACTCCCCCTCCCCCCACCCGCTCCCACTACTCAAACATATTCAGTACCAATTTATCCACCATCACTAGCAACGCACACAAAAACATCATCTCCACTACCACCACCGAAACCCCCACCACTACCACTCTACAACTACTCCTGCCGTTGCCTTGGCCACCACTACAGCCATCACCATAAGCATCACCACAGCCTTCGTACTCTCTTTTTCTTCCTTCGCCCTAACAACCTCAAGTATTAGCTCCCCGCCACAACACTTAACATCACTACCACCAGCACATCCTCAGTTGCCGCCATGAATGCCTACACCACCACTACCAACAACACCACTGCTGCAGCTGCCATCACCCCCAACACTGCTATCTGACACATCCACCACAACTGCCAAAACCACCACCACCACCGCTACGACCACCACCACCACCGTAGCATCCGTAACAACAACTATTGTTTTAAGCACAAATTATTGGAAGCTGGTTGTAAATTCTTAATTTCTTACTTTACATACCCTACTTTATGATGTAAAGAATGTGTGTGTGTGTGTGTGTGTGTGTGTGTGTGTGTGTGTGTGTGTGTGTGTATACTCACGACATTTCGTGAGCATGTGAATTGGGTGCGTCACTCCTGCTGTGTGCAGCAGAACCACCACCAGCGGCGGCAGCAAGGGCGAGGAGGGGTTAGAGGTCTGCTTTAAGTTCTCACAGCACGGCTCGCCAGACTTGCCGGCCTCTCGCAACCCCACAGTTAGATAGATGGATCGATCGATAGGTAGGTCATACGATGAATAGGCAGCTAAATTGAATTAGCGCAGTCCCTACCCATCTACTAACTAATGTGCATGTATTGTGCTTTGCTGCCCAGGATGAGTTAGGCAAAAACACACACACACACACACACACACACACACACACACACACACACACACACACACACACGACCATTTTTATATAGTGAGTCTCTTTTTACCCTTCCACCACCACCATAACTATTACCACTATTACCATTATTGTTGCTCTAGCAACAACCGCCCACCATTACCACAACTACAATAATTACTACCACTATTACCATTTCGACCAATCACCGCCACCAGATAAGACATTTTACATAAACGCAATCACAAATTCACGCTATCCACTACCATTGAACTCATCCCCCCCCCCCCCCCTTCCCCTCTTGTAACCTAATTCTGCTTGCTTTAGCCCTGTTAAGCCCTCACTCGTGTGTGTGTGTGTGTGTTTGTGTGTGTGCGCGCGCGCGCTCTCAAATATTGAAGATGGGTTACTTACTTAAACCTTTAGGCTTTTTCCTCGGGTTTCATCTCTCTCTCTCTCTCTCTCTCTCTCTCTCTCTCTCTCTCTCTCTCTCTCTCTCTCTCTCTCTCTCTCTCTCTCTCTCTCTCTCTCTCTCTCTCTCTCTCTCTCTCTCTCTCTCTCTCTCTCTCATGGTTGTTTGTATTTTTCATTTTTCTTTTACTAATACTTACCTCCAGTTTCGGGGTGAGGTTAGGAGGAGCCGGAAGACGAGGAGGAGTAATATTGGTGGAGGGAAGAGGGAGGGAGAGGTCGATGTGGAGGTAAAGAGAGGAAAAGGGTTAAAGGCGATGCTCTCTTAGGACGATTCTGTGTGCGTGCGTGTGTGTGTGTGTGTGTGTGTGTGTGTGTGTGTTGTCCGGTGATAAGTAAAGGACCACCTTAGTTGTGCGCGCCGGCGTTTGTGTTTTTTTTTTTTTTTTTGTGGGGGGGGGAGGGGGGTGGTCTTCTCGTGTGTGTGTGTGTGTGTGTGTGTGTGTGTGTGTGTGTGTGTGTGTGTGTGTGTGTGTGTGTGTGTGTGTGTGCGTGCGCGTACATATTATGGTGTACATCTGCAGATTTTACCGTGTACACCAAGGTTAACATGACAAAGGTTCAGTGCATACGTGTTGCTGTACCTGTATGGGTACACACACACACACACACACACACACACACACACATACGGAGCTCTGTCGTTCAGTGGTTAGCGCACTCGCCTTACAACCGAGAGGTCGCGGATTCGATTCCCGGGCGGAATGGACACGGATGGACAGTCTACTTTAAACCTGGCTCCCTGTCCACCAAGCAGTGAATGGATACCGGATGTAAGTCGAGGGTTGTGTCCCGCCTTCCGGGTGTGTGAGTGAGGTTTCAGCTGTACCCAGAGATCCGTCACTTCTGAGCTCCGATCGCAGTTGGGGAGTGTACTGGCTGGCGATCGCTTGGCTCTCGAGTGGTGAAACCATGATGAATTACACACAAAAGAGTCCTCACCTGAACAGGAAACTCAGTCTGGTAGGCTACTGCCTGGCGTTCGCATGTCGAGCACGTGATCTGATCACGAGGGACACATATTCTTATATACATGCACACATATACATACATTCACACATTTACACATGCATTCACACACACACACACACACACACACACACACACACACACACACACACACACACACACACACACACACACGTACACGTATATACGCTCGCGCGCACACGCACAGATACACAGACACTCGTAAACATACACAAACATACAAACAAACACATACATACGTTCAAACATATGCACATACACACAAACGAACAAACTAACAAACATCAGGACACCTCTCCTCCCGAGTTTGACCTTGCTTTTGGCCGCCTCTTCTGATTCTTTTATGGGAGCAGCGATTAGCGGACTTTTTTTTTATTGTTGTTTTTTTGTGCCCTTGAGCAGCCTCCTTTGTTGTAAAAAAAAAAAAATACTCACCTTACAAGTATTGTGGGTTGCTGTACTTGGTCGCAACTAACTGGGCACAAACACGTAGCCTTTTAAGTTGTGTTAGTAGGTTGTGGCGTTGCAGAAAACCTTTCCCCTTTGCATAAACTGCACCCTCATCGCTCCTCCTTGTAATGCATTGCAGCCAAGCAATGTGGCGCCGGGGCACGTCAAGGGCGGGGTTTGTGTGTGTGTGTGTGGGGGGGGGGGGGGGGATTGTGTATGTGTGTTTCTGTGTGCATATTTATAATGTATTTATGTGTGTATTTTTTGTTGTGTGTGTGAATGACAATGTGCATGCATGTGCATATGAATGAATGCATATGAGAGAGAGAGAGAGAGAGAGAGAGAGAGAGAGAGAGAGAGAGAGAGAGAGAGAGAGAGAGAGAGAGAGAGAGAGAGAGAGAGAGAGAGAGAGAGAGAGCTGGTGTGTTGCGCTGTGTTCAGGAGGTGCCAGCGGGGTCTGTGGCAACAGACGTGTTTACACAAATCGAATTCTGAGTGTTGAATTGTGTTGTGGCGATGATCAGTTCATGGGTGTTGCTATACTGCTCCACGATGTCTTGTTGTTTCACTCACTGAGCGCTAGACAACCGATGACTCTATGAGTTAAACTTTAAATGATGCTGTTTGTCACACTTGGCTCACGTGAGCAAAGCTTGCCATCGATCAATCCGGTAAAGTATAGCTTCACGCGTCGTGGTTACTTCAGAGACAGAATCACAATATGAATGCTAACGTTGGCCCCCGCCCCACTATAGATACCAGACTTTCCTATCTACGACCCACCTTCCAGAAGGCTGCAATATGTATTGATGATCTTTATTTGATGTTACCTTTGTCCACATGTCTTTTGCACCAACATAACAAGTACGAGGGTGGCCTTGGAACTGTATGAGTGTGGGGAGAGTCTATATTAATATTGAATCCGCCAATTTTACACGGCTTGCTCTGCGTGATATATATATATATATATATATATATATATATATATATATTATATATATATATATATATATATATATATATATATATATATATATATATATATATATATATATATATATATATATATATATATATATATATATATATATATATATATATATATATATATATATATATATATATATATATATATATATATATATATATATATATATATATATATATATATATATATATATATATATATATATATATATATATATATATATATATATATATATATATATATATATATATATATGTGTGTGTGTGTGTGTGTGTGTGTGTGTATGTTGTATGTATGTATGTATGTGTATGTTAGGTTGATTTTGGTCTCGTATTTAACTATTTTGTTGGTTACTACCAATATTTACTTTTTTGAGTACTTTTACATTTTTTTATTATTATTATTATTAAGTCCCGGTTGTCCGGCACAAATCTTTGCTTTCTAAACTACTATCCTACTGATTCTATCCCTCACTTAGTACTTTTATCTTCAGTTTCCTTTCCAACCGCTCTACCTCTGCTGTGGCAGACAGCCAGTGTTCACCTAAACCTATATATATTAACAGTTGTGTCTCGCATGGCTCTCCTATCTCCCACCGTCTTGCTGTTATTCATTAATGATCTTTCTAAAACACACCGTCCTATCCACTAATATGTCGATGTCGCTACTCTGCATTACTTATTATCTTTTGTCAGGAGATCCTTTTAACAGGAATGACAAGACTAGGCTGGAGGATGCTGAACACTTAATTTCACACCTTACTAACATTCCCATAGGGACTTTCTACTCTAACTCATCTATATAATGTTCAAATCCCCTATGCGACAGTTAGCCAGCAGCTTCATTCT
>NC_066548.1:15711226-15748726 GCF_024679095.1 Eriocheir sinensis
TCCCGGCACCTCCCCAGCCCTTCCAAAAGGTGTCCAAAAGTCAAATGTTTGATGGCATTTGTAAAATATCGTGAGGTACCGTAGTAAGATTTGCGGGTGTCATCTAGCGAGAAGTGTGTCGAGGTGCTGCGTCTTTCTGTCTTGTGCTGGGCCGCTGGCGGGGACTGGAAGATGCCTGCTAGCGTCTGTACGTTTTTTTTTTTTTTTTTTTTCTTGCGTCTCCGCCTATTGCGCCGGTAGGCTTGCTTGAGGGGCCTGGATGGTATTCGGCCCCAGCCCGTTATGGCGCAGGCAAGTGTTTATAGTGGCGCCATGTACCTTGAGTGGATGTAGGAATAGTTTGTGTAATGTGTGTGTGTGTGTGTGTGCTCCTGCGTCTTAATGGCTAAAGAAAGGGTGTGATGCGTGAGTACTCATGGTGTTCAGGCAAGCAAGCCGGCGGCGCACCGTCACTGTGACACACACACACACACACACACACACACACGCACGCACTCACGCACACACACAGAGAGAGAGAGAGAGAGAGAGAGAGAGAGAGAGAGAGAGAGAGAGAGAGAGAGAGAGGGACCAGCCTTCACGCCAGAACTGTTATTATGTCCCGCTGCTGTAATGGATGGTGCTGGGAACCTTCTCCAACCTCACCCACAGTTACGATTCCCACCCATACATTCACAGCACCTGCACACACACACACACACACACACACACACACACACACACATGCACACACACACACACACACACACACACACAGTCTCTCTCTCTCTCTCTCTTACAAACACACACACACACACACACACACACATCAATACATCCTTCTGTTACTTTCACCTTTGTCCTAGTATCCCAATCCCATCCCAATCCTCTCACTCTTGCACCCCCATGCCTCCCACTCTTACCCCTCAATGACATCAGGCTTCTCACTTTTTTGCCCGAGTATTACACGCTCTTCTCTTCTTTCTCACCATCATCCCCAAACCCAGTGCCCCCATGTATTCACACCAATGTACCTTGCACTCTCATCCTCTCCTTCCCAATTTTTCCCCCTGCACCACCACTTTCGTATCTCCACCACCCTCATTTCTAGACCTTCACCCATACCTCCGTGGTGTAGTAGTTAACACTCATAGCTACGAATCTGTGAGCCTGGGTTCGAATTCCAGCTTGGAAAATTGGCGCATAGCTCACTAAGCTGTTTATACTCCCTTCGGGCGTGTCAAGAAACGGGTAACTGAGAAAACCTGAGGAAAGTAAACTGCGGTAACCTGGATTTCACACTGGCCATGTGTCCCGGGTTATGGCGCCAATGCATCGGAGATGAAGACCGAGACCACGTGCAGCTTAAACGTATGCTTCCAATTTAACTTTTACCTCCACTGTCACCCTCTTATATACCGCCTTATCACCTCCCATCTTCCACTCGTTTAGTGCTCCTGCCAGTGTTTCTCACCCCCTTATCACCCTCTCCACACCCACCCACACCGCAAGCCCCATCAACACCCTCATACCCGCTATCATCTCTTTTGGCTCTCGTTTAGTACCCTTTTTCTTGTCTGCCTCTGACACTCAGCCCTTCGTCTCCCCCACCCTCACACACACACACACACACACACACACACACACACACACACACACACACCTTCATTCCCACTAGCACCCTTTTTTTCCCTTGCTTAATCCCCACTTCATGTTTGCCTCGTCTACGTTTTCCACGCCTCGACTCACACCGCAGGACCGCCACGTCACCACACCTGCGGACCCCACGTGCCTGCCCGCCGCCCAGGTGCTAAAGGTGCTGTTAAGGTGAACCCGGAAGTCGTCCATCGTGGCGAGTCCCGGTGATGAAGGTTGCCGTGACGGTCCAGCGTGGCTCAATGTAGCTTAGTGTCAGTGATGTAAAGAAAGAATGGTCCTTGTGTGTGCATTGTGTGGTGTGTGTGCGTGTGTGTGTGTGTGGTGATAAATGTGGTGGGCCTCATAGATGCACCACCACCACCACCACCACATTTACCACCAAAACTACTCGCCTCAAGCGTAAGAAACTTATTACCCTCCCTCACTAATAACACCACCACCATCACTACCGCCACATCGACAATCACCAACACCACAACCGCGACCATCACTGTTATACATAACCGTCACCAGCACCACTACCACCGCTACTTAATACCAACACTAACACGAGTCCGCCAACAGACGCACAAATAGGCGGACGGAAACACGGACAGTAAAACTTATATATAGGGTTAAGGGACGCAGCCACGGGGGTAAGGGACTAGAGGGAAGGACGATCCAGCGGAAAGTCAAAACAAATATATCGTCAATAACAAAAGATTAAATTGGGATCAACGGTAATGATTATTGTTCATTGTTTGTCAGCGGCGGTCAGGGGTAAAGCTTCATTGGGGGCAGGAGAAAGGTATTGTGTAAAAGGCCTGGAGGTTAGAGTCTCAGAGGAATGTATTGTGCAGAGAGGCCGGAGGACTGTTTAGTGTAGTCGTAAATGAGCTGGAGGACAGTGTCGAGAGGAGTATGTCGTGCAGCAGGGCGGGAAGAGGGGGAGGGTGTCTAGAGCAGGGGCTCCCAACCTTTTTTGTCCCGTTCCCCCTTTTCCATGCAGCCACTTTTCACCTGTGGACCCCAACATCTTCATGTCATCTCGCGGGCCACTCATGACCATCCCCAGGGCCAAATTTGTCACGAGGGACGTGAGTTCGACACCCCTGTTACCGTTATTTATTGGAGAGCAATTCTTGCATATAAACCACACACATTCGTGATTGCTGTGGTACATTCCACCTGCATATCTGTGATGTATACAACAATTTGGAGGGTAGTGCTATTTCTTATACCCTCCTTTACTTAAGCATTCAATCTTAATTAAGGATTGTGTACAGTAGTATGAATTTTATTCCGAGCCGAATGTCTCCTAATTCCAGTATAAGTTTAAAGATAATTTGAAACTCTATGGACCCTTTGAAATTCTTCCATGGACCCCTTAGGGTCCATAGACCCCTGTTTGGGAACCACTGGTCAAGAGGAATGTCTTGCAGTTTGGCAAGAAGAGAAGAGGGGTGTAAAGTGGGGCAGCTGGAGGGTGTCGGGAGCAATGTCTTTCAGTTCGGCAGGAAAAAGAATGGGTGGGTGGGTCGGGGAGAGAAACGGAGGAAGGTGTCCTTATAATAGATAGTATAAACGGGCGGAAAAGGAGTGTGTACATGTACGTACATAAGGATCATAAGAGCTGTCGCCATGCACACGCGTACACTTTCTCCCATCCGCATGTTACAAGGACGGGAGAAAGTGTGAAGGGTGGAAGGAGGGTATAGTATAGAAGAACAGGAAGAATGTATGATGTAGAAGGCAGATGATGATATGTGATGTGGATAGCGAGACGGGGAAGAGGAGGCAGGGAGAAGGGTGTATGTGTATAGAGGGGAGGGGCATTGCTGGACTGGGCGGCGCTACATTTGGAGAGGTTTGTCAACATCACCACGTGAAGGAGAGTTGGTCAACACCACGTGAAAGCTTCGTCTGCCGTACTAATGGGTCAACAACAGCCACTCACACAACTGATCGTGGCGTGATGTGCTGCCGTAAGGGGAGGCAGAAGTACACTCATCACCTACACCACCCCAATTGATCTTTCCTTTATTCCTTCATTTATTCAAATAGATCTTAGATAGATACTTCGATGAGGGAGGCAGATGGTGAAATTAGTAGCTTGCAGGAGCTACTGCTTTGTGTATGCAGATTTATTTTCCATTTAGTCTCCTTATACCCTGGCGTATTTGCATTATTGTTTTTTTTCTTCTATATATTCATTCATTTTTCCTCTTCGTTTTGTCTATCAGTCTTTCTCTCTTTCCCTCTCACGTTTTTTATCCCTTTTACTTTGCTTGCTTCCTTCTTTTTGTTCCTTGCCTCATCCATCCCTATACTCATTCATTCACTCCTCTACCTCTTATTCTTCAATTCCTCTCCCCGATGTATTCAATGCCCCGTTTTTTGCTCTCATTAATTTTAATATATATATATATATATATATATATATATATATATATATATATATATATATATATATATATATATATATATATGTATATATATATATATATATATATATATATATATATATATATATATATATATATATATATATATATATATATATATATATACACAGGAGACGGCTCAAGGGCAACAAAAAGAGTGAAAAAAAAGCCCGCTACTCGCCGCTCCCATAATAGACAAAAGTAAAGAGTAGCCAAAAGAGAGGTCAATTTCGGGTGGAGAGGTGTCTTGATACACTCTTCTTGAAAGAGGTCAAGTCATAGGCAGGAGGAAATACAGACGAAGGAAGGCTGTTCCAGAGTTTACCAGTGAACTGGATGAAAGATTGGAGATGCTGGTTAATTCTTGGATAAGGGGTTTGGACGGTAAAGGGATGAGCATGAGTAGAAAGTCGTGTGCAGCGGGGCCGCGGGAGGGGGGAGGTATGCAGTTAGCAAGTTCAGAAGAGCTGTAAGCATGAAAATACCGATAGAAGATAGAAAGAGAGGCACCATGGCGGCGGAATTTAAGAGGTAGAAGACTATCAGTAAGATGAGGAGAGCTGATGAGACGAAGAGCCTTAGACTCCACTCTGTCTAGAAGAGCTGTGTGAGTGGAGCCCCCCACACGTGAGATGCATACTCCATACGAGGGCGGAAAATGCCCTTATAGATGGAAAGCATCTGTGCGGGGGAGAAGAACCTCGAGGAAGCTGATTTAGTGAGAGAGGAGATGTAAAGTTTCCAGTTGAGATTTTGAGCTAAGGATAGACCGAGGATATTTAGTGTTGAAAAAGGTGACAGCTGAATGTTATTGAAGAATAGGGGATAGGTGTTTGGAAGATTGTGTCGAGTTGATAGGTGAAGAAATTGGGTTTTTGAGGCATTGAAGGACACAAGGTTCCTTTTACCCCAATCGGAAATGATAGCAAGGTCTGAGGTTAAGCGTTCTGCAGCCTCCAGTCTGGAGTCTTGTAATTCCTGTTAAGAAGGTCTTCTGTTGAAAGAAGTTGAATAATGCAGAGTAGAGTCGTCAGCGTATGAGTGGATAAGACAATTTGTTATGGGAAGAAGATCATTGATGAATAACAGGAAGAAAGTGGGTGATAGGACAGAGCCCTGTGGAACACCACTGTTGATAGGTTTAGGCTAGTGGGAGAACAGTAACCGTCTACCACAGCGGAGATAGAACGGCTGGAAAAGAAACTGGAGATAGAGGAACAGAGAGAAGGATAAAAACCGGAAGAGGGCAATTTAGAAAGAAAAGATTTGTGCCAGACTCTATCGAAAGCTTTCGATATGTCTATGTATATATATATATATATATGTATATATATATATATATATATATATATATATATATATATATATATATATATATATATATATATATATATATATATATATATATATATATATATATATATATATATATATATATATATATATATATATATATATATATATATATATATATATATATATATATATATATATATATATATATATATATATATATATATATATATATATATATATATATATATATATATATATATATATATATATATATATATATATATATATATATATATATATATATATATATATATATATATATATATATATATATATATATATATATATATATATATATATATATATATATATATATATATATATATATATATATATATATATATATATATGTGTGTGTGTGTGTGTGTGTGTGTTTACGTGTTAGCCTATGGTGCCGGAAGGCTTTCTTCTGGGGCCTGGTGATCGGTCCCAGCCCATCATGGCGCAGGCAGGTCTTTATAGTGGCGCCATCTATTCTTGGCTCATGCTGCCCCCGGGAGCTCATTCTTGATTCACTTGCACTGTTTCCTCTAGAGTCCTGGTTGATTGGTGGTCTTCAGGACAGGATGTGGGTAGTCTTAGGCCACTCGGCGGTGAATAAGAAATCCCAGGTGGTAGCAGCGGATTCGAACCGCGTCGTCCAAAAAGCGGTGAATACGGGGTCCACACGCTAACCATTCAGTCACCGCCTTCCCAATATATATATATATATATATATATTTACGTATATATATATATATATATATATATATATAAATATATATATATATATATATATATATATATATATATATATATATATATATATATATATATATATATATATAAACACACATACACACACACACACACACACACACACACACACATTCACACACACACACACACACACACACACACACACACACACACACACACACACACACACACACACACACACACACACACACACACACACACACACACACACACACACACACACACACACACACACACACACACACACACACACACACACATTCACACACACACACACACACACACACACACACACACACACACACACACACATATTAAATTTTATTTCCTTTCAAGCACGCTGCCCTTTTTCCCAACACGCGCTCCCTTCTCCGCCTCCTCTCTATCCTCCTTCTCCTCCTCCTCCTTTCGACACACTCCTTCATGACGAGCAGTGTGACTCATCGATTTAGAATTGCACCTTTACACACCCGAGAGAATTGAGTGAGCAAAGGTTAGACGGTGGCTGAGTGGATAGCGTGACGGCGCCACGTCCAGGACGACGCGGGCTCGCGCCCCGCCCGGTGACACAAACCGGGATTTTTCAGTCACCGCCGAGTGGCCTAAGACTACCCACATGTTATCTAGAGGACCACCTATCAACCCGGACTCTAGATTCTAGGATTAAAGATGAGCTCCGGGAGGGCAGCTTGAGCCAATGCAAGATGGCGCCACTATAAACACTTGCCTGCGCCACGACGGGCTGGGCCATACCATCAGGACCCTTCAAGCAAGCCTACCGGTTCCATAGGCGAATACGTAAAAAAAAAAAAATAAATAAATAAAAACTCAAATATCACAATCTAAGAAGCGTAAAGTTTGGAGGGAGACATGCAGCTTCTGATGAAACGTTTTGATATTTTTTTTCTGGAACTTTGCTGTAATCCAAGATAAGATTAAAGATAATGATAACTGTGATATCGACCACACACTAAAAAGCCACAGGTAGAAGAGAAGAGGTAGAAGTTAAGGTAGATTATTTTATTTTGGCATTTTATTCGCTATAGAGGAGCATCACATTACAGGCCTTTTTTTAGCCTCTGTCGGTCTTAATTCATTAGTGCGAAATAGGTGAAGCAAAGTGTGGTATCTACAACACAGGGAGGCCTTAGTTAAGTAGAGGAGGTAGAAAATAGTAAGTGTAAAATCCCTTTAAAATGTGCTGATGTAAAAAGGTGGAGCGAGCTGATTTTTTTTGGAAATGAGCAAACACAACGCAGAAGTCCAAACGGGGCGTCGCTTCGGGCAATAAATAAGTTGACAGAGTGTTGTGTTTCACGACACGAAACTTTGGGTGTAAAAGGCCATTCGCCCTACACTGGGTGGCGGCATCGCATGTTGATGAGGCCGTCTCTTCGTGCTTGCTTGCGGCAGGTACTGGGTGAGTGAGGGAGACACTCCAACCACACGGGGCACAGAGGAAGAAAACATGATTGCAAAGGTATTCCAAGTACTTTTGTTTAGAGAGAGAGAGAGAGAGAGAGAGAGAGAGAGAGAGAGAGAGAGAGAGAGAGAGAGAGAGAGAGAGAGAGAGAGAGAGAGAGAGAGAGAGAGAGAGAGAGAGAGAGAGAGATTTACATAGAAAATCAGACCACACAGACCCCATGGTCCAGACTAGGTGGTCTGTCCTTAAACCTAAGTGATTCTACATTAATCAGATGGCTCCAAAACGTTGCATTTCAACTCTAGTTAATATTAAGTTCAAGGAAGTGACGGTCGAGCTTGTTTTTAAAGAAGTCAATCGTGTTACACTGGACCACTGAAGGTGGGAGTTTATTCCATTCTCGCACTACAACGTTGGTGAAGAAAAATTTGGTGCAGTCTGAATTTACTTGTCTACATTTGAGTTTTATGCCATTGTTCTTCGTTCGCAAAGCGTCATCGATCATAAGCAATTTTGTTCTGTCTACATTCGTGAAACCATTATTTTAAAACATTCGATCAGTTTTCCTCGGAGGCGACGTTTCTCAAGAGAGAACATATTAAGGGTGGAAAGCCTTTCTTCGTAGGATTTGTTGCGCAAGGAAGGGATCATTTTTGTTGCCCGACGCTGAACACCTTCTAATTTAGCAATGTCCTTTGCATGATGGGGAGACCAACACTGTACCGCATATTCCAAATGGGGTCTGACTAAACTATTGTGGAGCGGAAGTATTACATCTTTATTCTTGAATAAAAAGTTTCTTTTAATGAAGCCCAACATTCTGTTCGCTTTATTTGCTGCATCGATGCATTGCTGTGAGAATTTGAGGTTTGACGCGATTTTGACCCCAAAGTCCTTAACGCATTGAACGCATTTGCGATTATTGAGTCCAACATCCACATCGTTGATGTAAATAATGAAGAGCACTGGGCCAAGAACCGAGCCCTGAGGGACGCCACTAGTGACCGGCGCCTACTCTAAGTTAAATCCGTCAATCAACATGAAGTTATTTTTATTAATATTCAGCGTTAATTTATTGCTCCTGATCCAATTTGATACTTTTAATAACTCTACGTTTAGTGTGTCCGTAATACTTTCAAGATTATGCCCTTGAATGAAGATGGTGGTGTCATCAGCGAATAATAAGAATTTAAGTCTGTTGGAACTGTGAATAATATCGTTTATGTATATTAAGAAAAGTACAGGGCCAAGAATTGATCCCTGGGGCACACCACATGTGATGTCATTGTATGGAGATGATACATTGTTATAAGAGGTATACTGTTTCCTATGAGATAAGTAACAGCTGAACCAGTTGTAAGCATTACCACGTATTCCATAATTACATAATTTCTTCAGTAGGATGGGATGAGAGATGGTGTCAAATGCTTTTGATAGGTCACAGAAGACTGTTAATTGGAACATTTTATTATCCATTGCATTGTATATATTTTGGCAAAGATGATAGACTGCTAAATCAGTAGAGAACTTAGGGAGAGAGAGAGAGAGAGAGAGAGAGAGAGAGAGAGAGAGAGAGAGAGAGAGAGAGAGAGAGAGAGAGAGAGAGAGAGAGAGAGAGAGAGAGAGAGAGAGAATATATATATATAAATATATATATATATATATATATATATATATATATATATATATATATATATATATATATATATATATATATATATATATATATATATATATATATATATATATATATATATATATATATATATATATATATATATATATATATATATATATATATATATATATATATATATATATATATATATATATATATATATATATATAGAGAGAGAGAGAGAGAGAGAGAGAGAGAGAGAGAGAGAGAGAGAGAGAGAGAGAGAGAGAGAGAGAGAGAGAGAGAGAGAGAGAGAGAGAGAGAGAGAGAGAGAGAGAGAGAGAGAGAGAGAGAGAGAGAGAGAGAGAGAGAGTTACTGTTGAAAGTAATGACAGAGAGAGGAGACGAGAGAAAGGGGGAGAGAGGGAAAAGTGGAAAGGGGAGATAAAGTGATCTATTAGGGATGAGATAACGGCGGGGAGAATGGTGGAGGGTTATGAGTGGGGAGGCTACCTAGGTGGGTGAGGTGCGGGGTGACGATTATTAGGTTGGTTACCGTGACACACACACACACACACACACACACACACACAAGCCGTGCTCATACTAACGGTCATTCTATAATGTTCCTCCTGTGCTTATCTCAAGATGCCTAGTCAGGCTAGCCAACCGTCCTCATGTGTAGTGTGCGAAGTCGGCAGCACACCCTCTCCAAGAATCGGTGTCCCCACATGCCGACCATGCCGGGAGTTTTTCCGGAGACACAGCCTTGCCAACCGACCAGCCGCGCCTTGCCCACGCAGTGATAATTGCCATGTCAGCCGCAACAGTCGCACATCATGCGCACCATGCCGTCTGAGGCGCTGTATCGACGCTGGCATGCGCTCCGACAACCCTGGGTCCTCTAGTCAAGATGCCGACGACGACGAGGTTTGCGCCGCCTGCAACCAGATCAACCGTGCCAAGCGCACAATTGTGTGCGCAAAATGCGGTCGCACCTCACATATGACGTGCGTGGGTATCACCCGACTCCAAGCTGAACAGCTGCCCACCTGGCACTGCGACAGCTGTCTGCATTCCGCTGCCTTAGGGGACGCAGCGGATGACATGCCTGCCGGTGCCTCAGTGGCACCACCTCTGGACATGGCGGCCACATTAGCCAACCTCAAAGCAAATAAAGGCGTTCTGCCACATGTTCCACGCGGCCAGCGACACCACGTGGCCTCCGACCTAGTCAGCGCTGTCACAGCAACCCTTGAGCAGCGCACGCCAACACCATGGTGGCGCCTTTTCTCATACGCCTACCATAGTCCCCTGGCATGCACCTCTACCCCTGCGACACCGACACATGAACAACGGAGAGCTCAGAGAACATCCGGATCCACTGAAACCGACACCGATGAAGCCTTGGCAAGACGCATCACCAGAAAGTGCGCCGACGGAGATATACGGGCTGCCCTTCGACTCCTCACCACCTCAGATAGCGTCGCTCCCCCTAGTGAAAACACTAGCCGTCCTCCAGGCCAAACACCCACCGGGCGACAGTGACAAGCCACTACCCCAGCTATCCAACACAGACCCTGGCCACCTCGAGGTGTCTAAAGAAGACGTGCAGGCTGCCATCCACGCCTTCTCCCCAGGCTCAGCTGCCGGCCTAAACGGCATCCGGCCCATGCACTTACGGCAACTTGTGGCCAAAAGCACAGCTGAAGCAGGACAAAGGCTTCTAGGGGCAATCACCGAGCTCTGCAATGCCGCCCTAGCAGGAAACATATCTGAACCCGCAAGGCAAGCTTTCTTCAGTGCCAATCTCTTTGCCTTAAAAGAAAAAGGATGGCGGTTTGCGGCCCATTGCAGTTGGCACAATCTATCGTCGTCTAGCCAGCAAACTCCTCTCCAACCTTATGTCTTCTGCCCTATCACCTGAGCTATGTCCTACCCAGCTAGGTGTGGGAACGCGCCTGGGTTGCGAGGCGGCTGTTCATGTGGTGCGTGAGTTTGCCGACACACACGCTCAGCACACTGGCGCCGTCATAATCAAGCTGGACGTCGCCAAGGCCTTCAACACGGTACACACTGCAGTACTGCGTGAAGTGATCAGACGTTTTCCCATGGCAGCGCCATTGGTGACTCAAGCATATTCTCAGCCGTCACCCCTCCATTTTGGAGCAACCTGCATCTCGTCCTGCCGCGGGGTGCAGCGGGGCGACCCCTTGGGCCCGTTACTATTCGCCTTGGCGGCAGACCCTATTATACAGTCTCTTGGCTCTCCACTTAACGTCTGGTACCTCGACGATGGCACGCTCGCTGGACCTGTAGACACAGTTGCGGCCGATCTGCAGCGAATACTTCCAGCCTTCCGTGCCACTGGGTTGGAGGTCAACCTGCAGAAGTGTGAGATCACTCACCTCGGACCCCGGAGAGACAACGGTGGTATCGGCATTATCAGCGGAGATGCCCCGAGCACCAGCAATGATAACGTTGGAGGCCTCACCACCTTTGACGCTTTTTTAAACAGAGCCCGCTCCGTGTCCTACCCTCACTCACTCCGTGTCCTGCCCTCATTCACTCCGTGTCCTGCCCTCACTCAGACAGGTCGAACCGCTCGTGACCTCTCCTGAGAAGCGGACGTGAGATCCACGCTGCGATCGTGCACAGCCTTGCGCAGCCTTGTGTTGTGTGCGTGATGCCTGTGATTTCCCGACGTATGTTTCGAGTGTGTTGTGTGTTTTTGCGTGTGATTTGGCTGTGTTTCCGCGTGGGTTTCTGAGTGTTTCGAGTGTGTTGTTGTGTTCCCGAGTGTTTTCGCGTGCGATTTGGCTGTGTTCCCGAGTGTTTCTGCGTGGGTTTCAGAGTGTTTCGAGTGTGTTGTTGTGTTTCCGGTGTTTTTGCGAGTGATTTGGGGGTGCTGAACCTTGTGCTTATGCGTGAATTACTGAGTGTTTCTGGTGTGTTTCGAGTGTGTTGTTGTGTTCCCGAGTGTTTTCGCGTGTGATTTGGGTGTCTGTATGTGAGTTTCTGAGTGTTTCTCGTGTGTTTCTCGTGTGTTGTTTACGAGTGTCTTGCGTTGTGCATGCCGACACCTCACCCTTTGAGTTCCCCTGAGGATTCAATCTGCTCCTCCTCACTACACTCTTTTTAAATCCCCTAGAGGATTAACCCTTCCTACCCCCCCTTTTCCCTCACCTCACCTCACATATTGACCTGACCCCCCCCTCGCTCACCTCACCTCACATCCTTTTTACCCACCCCTTCACCCACCTTACCTCACCTCTTTCCTAACCCTCCTCTCAATCACCTCACCTCCTTTCGTAAACCCCCTCTTCACTCACCTCACCTCACATATTGACCTGAGCCCCCCCTCGCTCACCTCACCTCACATCCTTTTTACCCACCCCTTCACCCACCTCACCTCACCTCTTTCCTAACCCTCCTCTCAATCACCTCACCTCCTTTCGTAATCCCCCTCTTCACTCACCTCACCTCTCCTCCTTTCTTAATCCCCCTCTTCACTCACCTCACCTCCCTTAATACTCCTCCTCTCACTCACCTCACCTCCTTTCCTAATCCCCTTCACTCTGTGTTTTTATCTCTTTCATTTCAGGCAATCATTAATCACTTTCAGCTAAAATAGCGCCTAAGAAGTGCAGTACTTGTAACGGTAGCTTCCCAGATCACTTTTTTACAGGGCGTTCTGTTGTCTGTCGACTGTGTCTCACCAGGCAGCGTCTCGAGACAAGACTGCAGGAGCTAGAAGAGAAGATGGAAGCAGGTCAGAATAAAATAATAGAGCTTTCTCGCACTGTTGCCTCCTTACAGGAATTCATCCAGGCTAACGTTGCTGTGGTGCCATACCCTTCTCCAACCGCCCCTTTGCCTTCAGCGGTACCGTCGACACCAGCGGACAACACCACGCAGCGGGAGGGTGCTAGTGGCACTGTCCATGATGGCTTCACCGTCGTGAATGGAGGAGCCAAACCAGCCAGACAAGCAATTTATCATGTTCATTGCTTCAACAGGTTTTCCATGCTGGAGGAGGATGACGAGCAGGAGAGCACCTTCCTGGTGGGTGACTCCATGATTCGCCAGCAGGTCGTTGAGTTCTGCGGCAGAGTTCCTCGTCGAAGACGGAACTATTGCTATCCTGGTGCTGGGATCGACGATGTACCTGCTGCTCTTGAGGAGATCTCCCCCCAGGCTACTAATGATTCACTGTTTGTTATTCACACAGGTACGAACGACGTCACCACGACTCGGTCTGAGGAACTCCTGGACAAGTACCGTAGGCTCATCCAGTAGTATAAGTCTAAATCCCCTTACATTTTGATTTCAGGAGTTCTACCACAGACGTGGGTGGAGAGCGACTTCTTCAGCAAGGCCTACAGCCTCAACAGCCGCTTACAGACTCTTTGCAGAGATCTTGACGTTGCGTTCTTCAACGCCTGGGACAATTTCTACGGACAAAGTGAACTCTTCCACAGGCTCGGAATACACCTGTCCCTCATCGGGGCAGCCAGATTCGGAAGGCTCCTAAACGACGCAGTACGTGACACCCGATCAAAAAACGACTCTCAGCCACGTCCCTCCACCCCGCCCGTGTAAATAGACGCCGTGCATCGCAACAAACTCGTAACCGTGATCCCGCAAGTACCACCACCTCTATTACTAGGCCTCTAGATAACTTAAAAATCCTTAGTTTCAATCCGCGTAGCCTAAGAAACAAGTTTGATGAGCTGAGATGTCTTGCTCTAACAGAAAATATTGACATAATTGCTATAACCGAAACATTTATCGACACTACAAATATTGATTTAAGTTCCGAATACAACATAGATGGCTACAGACTCTTCAATAAAGATCGTGTAAACCGTAGAGGCGGTGGCGTCGCCCTTTTTGTCAAAAGCTATTTGCAACCCACTGACAAAACACCAAGAGACAGTAACGTTGAACATTTGTGCGTGCGAGTAAACATTGCAAAAGTCAATTTAAATATATCTGTCACCTACAGGCCTCCCGGGCAATCACTCGATGACGATCTTGAAATGTACAGCGTTTTAAGGCAGTCACTTAATAAAAGCGACTCACTGATATTAGAAGACTTTAACCTCCCCCATATCGACTGGGCGACACTGTCAGGTACAGAAGGCGAGTCACATAGAATGATCGAATTTTTAGAAGAAAATTATCTAAGCCAAATGGTTTCTGAACCAACTCGACAAAATAACATACTCGACCTTGTTATAACTACCCAAGATAACCTAGTCAGTAATGTCACGGTAGGAGAACACCTCGGTTCTTGCGATCATAAATTAGTGCGCGTCGACATTAGAGCTCAAACATCAGTGACTGAAACTAAAGTAAAGGTGCCCAATTTCAGAAGAGCTAACTTCGTAGAAATCCGACAAAAACTAACAGAAATACAACTATCAGATGACGGCAATGTAGAGGAAGCCTGGCTAAGCTTTAAAAATCATTTACTCACTCAGCAGAACACATTCGTCCCCTTGTACGAGAAGCGAAGTAACACTAATAAGAGCCCACCTTGGTTTAATAGCGAAATTAAACACTCAGTCAAGGAGAGAAAATTGTCTTACAGGTTAAAGAAAGGACAAAGCACGCCCGAAAACATTAGACTTTATCATGATGCCAGGCGACGAGTAAAAAGATTAGTATGTCAGGCAAAGCGTAGATATGAAGAAAATATTGCAGCCAACTGTAAAAATAATCCGAAATCCTTCTTCAGTTACATAAACAACAGAAAGGCGATCAGAAGTGGAATTGGACCTTTAACAAACAGCGACGGTGCACTAGTGACTGACAGCCAACACGTTGCAAACCTCTTAAACAATTATTTTTCCTCAGTGTTTAATACTAACAGTCTTCCTCCCACTACCACCAGCACCAGAACTAATGTAAATCTCGAGCATGCATTGCCTAATTTTAAAATAACAACCGATGAAGTCCTTAAAGCTCTCCAATCACTTAAAACAAATAAAAGTCCCGGACCCGATAAAGTATATCCTATACTGCTTAAGAAACAAAGAGCGAAATACTCTCCTCCCTCACAACCGTATTCAATATGTCCTTGCGACAAGGCATCGTCCCTTCGAATTGGAAAAAGGCTAACGTGACACCGATTTTTAAGAAAGGAGGCAAAAAAAAAAATACCAGGTAATTACAGACCCGTTAGTCTAACTTCAGTTGTAGGTAAGCTACTTGAGAGCATAATTAGAGACGAAATTGTGAGTTACCTTGAAAGCCACTCATTAATTGGGGATTCACAACATGGCTTCCGTAACAAAAGATCCTGCCTATCAAACCTACTGACCTTTTATAACGACCTCTTCTCAGTTTATGACGTAACCAAATCATTGGACGTAGTCTATCTTGATTTCCAGAAAGCGTTTGATAAAGTCCCACATCATAAATTACTTTATAAATTAAAGCAAATAGGTATTGACGGTCAAGTAAACCAATGGATCGCGAATTGGTTGCGCAACAGACAACAAAGAGTGGTGATTGACGGATTTAACTCAGAGTGAGCACCGGTCACTAGTGGCGTCCCTCAGGGGTCGGTTCTTGGCCCAGTGCTCTTCATTATTTACATCAACGATGTGGATTTTGGACTCAATAATCGCATTAGTAAATTTGCAGACGACACAAAGATTGGTAACTTGGTTCTCACTGACGAAGACAGGCAAAGCCTCCAAGAGGATTTCCACAAAATTTCAGCTTTGTCGGATAGATGGGAGATGCCCTTTAACGTAGACAAGTGACAAGTCCTTCAAGTTGGAACAAGAAATAAGAAGTTCGATTACGAAATGGGCGGCGTTAAACTCACAAGCGTTCAATTCGTTAAGGACCTGGGGGTTAAAATCGCGTCAAACCTCAAATTCTCACATCAATACATCGATGCAGCAAATAAAGCGAACAGAATGTTGGACTTCATTAAAAAAAAACTTTTTATTCAAGAGTAAAGATGTAATACTTCCGCTCTACAATAGTTTAGTCAGACCCCACTTGGAATATGTGGTACAGTTTTGGTCTCCCCACCATGCAAAGGACATTGCTAAATTAGAAGGTGTTCAGCGTCGGGCAACAAAAACTATCCCTTCCTTGCGCAACAAATCTTATGAAGAAAGGCCTTCCACCCTTAACATGTTCTCTCTTGAGAAACGTCGCCTCCGAGGAAAACTGATCGAATGTTTTAAAATACTTAATGGTTTCACGAATGTAGACAGAACAAAATTGTTTATGATCGATGATACTTTGCGAACGAGGAACAATGGCATAAAACTCAAATGTAGACAAGTAAATTCAGACTGCATCAAAGTTTTCTTCACCAACGTTGTAGTGCGAGAATGGAATAAGCTCCCACATTCAGTAGTCCAGTGTAACACGATTGACTCCTTTAAAAACAAGCTCGATCGTCACTTCTTTGAACTTAATATTAACTAGAGTAGAAATGCAGCGTTTTGGAGCCATCTGATTAATGTAGAATCACTTAGGTTTAAGGACAGGCTACCTAGTCTGGACCATGGAGTTTGTGTGGTCTGATTTTCTTTGTAAATCTTTGTAAATCTTCTTGGAGCCCCCATTCACCCGGATTCCACAGGCGAAGCACTGGATAACATCAAAGGCCTGACTGAGACGCTCATCCAAAGAACTGGTCTTATCAGCAGCCATATGGCCTTGTTCTTCCTGACCAGGTATGCATCTGTGCCGCGAGCCACCCACCTCATGCGTGCGGCACCGGTATATCTGGCAGGGGACAACCTTAGGGCTATAGCTATGGGATGCCACATCACGCAGCTGCAACGTGCCCCTCGACGACAAGGCCTGGACTCAAGCCTCTCTCCCACTTCGGCTTGGAGGGTTGGGCCTCAGGCGGTTGGCCGATGTGGCGCTGCCCGCCTACATTGCGTCTGTGGATGCTACGCGAGACTTGGTCTGTACAATCAACCGCCGTCCCACCGGCGGCAGACCGGCCCGCCTAGCATCCGCCATCGACATCTTGACTAATACGCATTGCCCCAGCTTCAACCCTGAAGAGCCACTACAGCAGCACCAACCTTGATGAGACAGCCTCTGAACACCGCCTATCTGATCTGCTGTCCCACGCTAACCAGGTCGACAGTGTGCGGCTCCTTGCTGCCCGGGCTCCTCACAGCGGCGCCTGGCTCTCGGCACTTCCCATCGAGAGACTCGGGATTCTCCTCTCCGACGAGGCTGTCCGCACAGGAGTAGCCCTGCGACTGGACATCCCTAAACAGCAGCCCCACCGATGTCGCTGCGGAGCCATGGCTGACAGGCTGGGACACCACAACCTGTCCTGCAACAGAGACCCCGGTCGCCTGCCCCGCCACGCAGCCCTCAACGATGTGATATACAGGGCATTGTCATCTGCCGGTGTGGCGGCCATCCTCGAGCCACGGGGCTTAAACCGCGGTGATGGACGCCGCCCCGACGGCATCACGATCTACCCCTTCAGGCAGGGCAAGATCCTAGCGTGGGACGCCACCTGCGTGAACACCTTCAGCAGCACCCACCTCATCGACTGCGCTGCCACAGCAGGTGCTGCCGCAAGCTCCGCCGAGTCCCGGAAACGGCAGCGCTACGCCGACCTCGGCCAGCGGTATGACTTCATGCCGCTGACGGTGGAGACGACCGGAGTCCTTGGTCCCGCCTTCAGCAACCTCATCAAGAACCTTGGCAGGCGCATCCGAGAGAGGACGGCGGAAAAGCGAGAAACCGAGTGGGTCAGCCTCGCAGTGATCCGCGGAAACGCAGCAGCGCTGTGCCAGCACCGCCTCACATCTCATAGGATCTAAGATCTAACTCGACTTATATTATGTTATATATTATGTATTATAATTCTTATGTTTTATGTAGCATTTATCTGTAATATATTAAAAGATATGGTTGAGCGCCACAGTCATCGGCGATCCGGTCCGATGAATTGCAATGCGAACAATTTAACCAATTGTTCCCATCGTAACTCCCTTCTGGATGGAGGCGTCACACACACACACACACACACACACACACACACACACACACACACACACACACACACACACACACACACACACACACACACACACACACACACACACACACACACACACACACACACACACACACACACACACACACACACATATACACACGCGCGCGCGGGCGCAATTAAAGAATGAATGAGTAACAGAAAACAAGCGATAACCAGACCAATAACTGACCTGTAAACAATCACTATTGCTACCACATACTGAGAACTGGATATCTGATGGAGAAGTGAAGATGATTTGGCAGTCTGGAAGGGAACTATACTTTCTCCAAGAGGATATAGCATAAAAAGGATTATAAACCACAAGCCCGTGATACACGAATAACTTATGGAGAGGTAAAGGTTAAGTGGAGATTGTAACGGGAATTAGATTGTTTTATGAGGAATATAACAAAAGCGGATCAAACGGTAAAGAAAAAGTTGTGACGTAAAACCAAAAAAAAGTGGATGGTGAGGATGAGGCCAGGCATATATTATAGTTCTTTTTGCATTTGATGTTCACGTTTTGACCTTTCATCAATGTATAATCTGTTTATTTTCAAGGTTTATAAGTCATACCGGTGTTATTTTAAGTTTCCTGAATCTGTGTGCTGACGCGAACCATTCTGTTCAGTGCGATTAGATTAGAGACTTCTGAAGGCCGTATGGCATCTCTCTCTCTCTCTCTCTCTCTCTCTCTCTCTCTCTCTCTCTCTCTCTCTCTCTCTCTCTCTCTCTCTCTCTCTCTCTCTCTCTCTCTCTCTCTCTCTCTCTCTCTCTATATATATATATATATATATATATATATATACTCCCTCTTGAGCTTTTTTAGGGTATTTTTCGGTTAAAGGAGGTATGCTGGGTATATTTCCTATCTAAGAACCGACCCTCCGCTCACTACCCTACTACTTATAAAACAATTAGAGTAATATACAATATACATGGAGTATACTTAATCCTACTGAACATATACATGTCTTTTATGTCCAATCTGCACGCTGTCGGCAGACTCCATATCACTCCTCACTGTGCGACTTTCACACTCCCATGTCACTATCACGCGCCGCACAAAGCCCACTTTGAATTTCTGAACCCCACACCCCGCAACACTTAAGTCGTCTGGGCACTTGGCCGAGGCCAGGAACTCATTCCACCACCGCACGTATTCTTGTTGGAACTGCCGCTGGTGGTGGGATGTGTGTGAGCGCGGCGTGGCCAGGGCGGAGGGCGCCGCCCTGACAACTCTGGTGTGCACCTCTGCTCGGCGGGGTGGCAGGCACAGCTGGCGGAGGTGGCTCACCCTCTCCTCCTGCACCTTGTAGAGGGTGGTGAGGCCCGCCACACCCCGGCGATGTTAAAGGGTGTCCATTGCAGGTCTGGGTGCGAGAGGGATTTAGGGGTCTTAGTGAGCTCTGACCTCCGTCCAAGGGCACGATGCATACAAGCTAGAAATCGAGCAAATAGGGTACTGGGATTTATTTCAAGGAGTGTAAGCAACAGAAGCGCCGAAGTCTTCCTCAAATAATATTTAGCATTAGTTAGACCTCATCTTGACTATGCGGTTCAGTTCTGGTCACCTTACTTTAGAATGGATATCAAAATGTTAGAATCGGTGCAGAGGAGGATGACTAAGATGATTCAGGGGTTGAGAAACTTGCCATACGAGGAAAGACTCAATCAGTTAAACTTGCATTCTCTAGAAAGGCGAAGGGTGCATGGAGACATGATCGAGGTTTATAAATGGATGAAGGGCTTTAATAAGGAGGATATTCATTAGGTTTTGTTGGTAAGAGAACCGGGTAGGACACGAAGTAATGGGTTTAAATTGGATAAATTCAGATTCAACAGGAACATAGGCAAAAATTGGTTTATTAACAGAGTGGTGGACGAGTGGAATAGGCTTAGCAGTCACGTGGTGAGTGCCAATACAATTGTCACATTCAAAAATAGACTAGATAAATTCATGGACAGCGATATTAGGTGGGGTTAGATACACGGGAGCTTAGGTTCAAAGGAGCTGCCTCGTACAGGCCTACCGGCCTCTTGCAGACTCCTACGTTCTTATGTTCTTATGTTCTATTGACGTCCGTCGACCCGGCTGGGTGTCCCAGATGAGCCTCTCCGCTCTCCGCTGCACCTTGTCGAGTGTTTCAAGGTGCGTGGAGGCTGCACCCCCCCAAGCGAGGCAGGAGCACTCCAGTGAGGAGCGAATCTGGGCTTTGTAGAGCAGCTCGCGACCCCTCTCGTCCAGGAGCCAGGAAATCCTTCAGAGAGAGGCCAGCATCCCCGCCGCTGTTCGGGCGAGCTGCTCTATGTGGGTCCTGAAGGTCAACTTGGAGTCATAAGTGACCCCCAGGATCTTTATTTTTTTGTTGGGGTGCCAGCGCCGTCTTGTTGAATGTTGGCCTGAGGTCGTGCTTTGTCCTGGACACCACCAGCAGCTGGGTTTTATGGGGGGCAAAGCTGACCTTCCATCTGCATCCCCAGTCTTCGATGCGGCGGAGAATGGCACTGAGGCGGGACGTCACGGCGGCTTCCTCCCCCGGGGTGAAGGGAAGCGACACGGTTACGTGTATACGGGTGAAGTCTTTTCACCTCAGGGAACTAGACGTCTCTGCCCTGCATAGTCTCAGGTCACCCTTGGACAAGGTTTAATACATGATCTGTCTCCCGTGCCAGGGTCACGGTGAAGCCTCTGGGCAGCAGCAGTGGTGGATTGGACTGCAGGCAGAGGATCTCTTTATGAGACAATGGCTGGAGTTCCAGGGTCCTAGTCAGCTGGACCGTGCCTAATTATTTAGGCCTGCGGTGTAGAGGAGTGTGGCGACCTCTACACTAAAAAGCCTCCCTGGGAACCAGTTGTCGGTGTGAGCTCCCCGTCCCTCCCCTCTATCGACGGTACTCCCATCCCTATTCTGCATAACAGCTGGTTCTTGTTTTCTCCTGAAAGAGATGTCTTCCGTGGGCCATTTGAGGTTGTACCTCCCGGCTTCTAGGTGGAGTTTCTGAGGGTTTTTCTTATACTCAAGGAATATTTCAGCTTTTTGGTCTCTCAGGAAGGGCGTCTGATACTCTCTAGAGTTGGTGGAGAACACCTGGTGACAGGTCCCACTGGCCAGGCCTCGAAAGGGTCGCAGAGTTGGGTAAGACGTTTCGGAAAGTGGGAACGAATTGCTGGTTCCTCTTCTCCCTTGCCAGCTCTGCTCTGAGTGACTACGCCGGCCCCGTTCTATGGGACAAAACTTCGAGGACAATAGCTGAAAAGCGCCGGGTTGTGAAAGTCTCTCTCGTGACCGAGGCTCAGGACAAGCGATTGGTCTTTGAGGCGTTTTCAAGACCCTGTGGGAGCGAACTCCCAGCGTTGGAGGCATCTAACACAGCAGTATCTAATTTCCATGCACAAAATTATTATCCAATTCAATTTATGGTCACACTTTAAGTTATTTCGAAAGCGCTTTTAATATTTGCCCAAACTGTTAACTCGCTTAAATTTCTAACAATGCCTTCGAACCTTAAGTGTGACGTCTGTCCCGGACGATTTGCAGCTCAGTACTTCCAGCTGAGTAGAACTTGCCGCCTCTGCGTTCAAAGATTACAACTTCAGAAGGCTGTGACTGAATGGAAAGTCAAACATAATGATCTTGAAAAGAAATTCGAAGCCCTTCAGGAATTTGTTGCAAGTAATGTGGCAGTGACTCCACCATCGATGGTGGAGAGGCCCTCCACCGAGACTGTGCCCTCTCCAGACGAATCTCCTGCTTCACGGGAGGACGTGTTACCTGCCTCACAGGTTGACTCCCAGCCTGCCTCACAGGCTAACCCCCAGCCTGCCTCACAGGCTAACCCCCAGCCTGCCTCACAGGCTAACCCCCAGCCTGCCTCACAGGCTAACCCCCAGCCTGCCTCACAGGCTAACCCCCAGCCTGCCTCACAGGCTAACCCCCAGCCTGCCTCACAGGCTAACCCCCAGCCTGCCTCACAGGACAACCGCCAGCCTGCCTCACAGGCTGACCCCCAGCCGGCCTCACAGGCTAACCCCCAGCCTGCTTCACAGGCTAACTCCCAGCCTGCCTCACAGGACAACTTCCAGCCTGCCTTCACAGGATGTCGGGTTCCAACCTGTAAGGAATGGAGCCAAGCCGAAGCAGGCAACCAAAGATTTACTGACCCCCACTACCTTCAATAGGTTCCAGGTGCTGGCAGACACCATGGAGGATGAGTTTGAGACTCGCCTAGTTGTGGACTCCATGGTGCGTGGCCAGCTGGTTGAGTTCTGTGGTCGTTCATCAAACGGCCGCAGAAAACGTTACTGCTATCCAGGTGCCAGACTGGATGACATCACCGCAGCGTGCGATGATGTCACGAGAAATACCGACCGAAACACCCTCTTTGTCATTCACGCAGGGACAAATAACGTAAAGACAACCCGTTCTGAGGAACTGCTTGAGAAATACCGCCGCATGATCAAGCAGTATAAACGTAAAACGGATGCTAGTAACATCATAATCTCAGGAATCCTCCCGAGGGTCGGTGCCGAATCTAACTTTTACAGTAAGGCCTTCAGCACAAACAACAGACTTCAGTCCCTTTGCTCACAAGAAAACGTCCAGTTCGCTAACTTGTGGAACAGTTTTTACTACGATTCAGACTTGTTCCTTGCTGATGGCATCCACTTGAACCCTGTTGGAGCAGCCCGTTTCGGGAGGCTGCTCTGTGACCAAGTGGCTCTTCGAAAGCCAAAAAACGCAGAGGCGAGAACACCAGCAGCTCCACCGTAAGGGAGCACTCAACCCGCGAAACCCCCGACTCGAATCACATTAAAGCTTGCTATGTAAACGCTCGTAGCCTACGTAACAAATTTGAAGACTTAGAAGTCCTCGCAGCTACAAATCATTATCACATCATCGGAGTCACAGAATCTTGGATAGACACTTCAAATAGAGATTTCATTGCGGAATATAGATTACCGGGTTATACCATCTTTAGTCATGAAAGAGAGAACAGACGGGGTGGAGGCATTATCTTTTATATCCACAACTCTCTCCATCCAGTATCCGTGAAAATAGATATTATAACCAATGTAGACGCGGTCTTCATTGAAATTAAAAATAAATCTCGTAAAATAGTAATTGGACTTATCTACAGACCGCCAGGGCAGACTCTTGATATCGACCACACATTAAGTGAATTATTATTAGAAACCAGTAGCAGTTGCGAGGCAGTAATTGTTGGGGACTTTAACTTGCCAGTGAAAAGATGGGGTGAACCGTTGAACTGTCAAAGTGATTTACATCAATACGTTCAAGAACCGACTCGGGAAAATAATATACTACTTGACCTTATCTTTTCAACGACAGGTGATCTAGTTAACGAAGTAAATGTTGGTCCAGTTTTTAGTTCTAGCGATCACCGATCAATTACATTCAGCATCAATATGAAAGAAAGTAAAGTAACTCCTAGTAAAGAAAAGGTGCCTGATTATCAGAGAGCGAATTTCTTAAGACTCCGATCAATTCTAAATAATTCTGACTGGACTGAAATCTCGGCGGAAACAGATATTGATAAATCTTGGGGGGGCTTCACCACAATATTGAACAATGCCATAAGCATATGCGTACCCTATCGTAACAGACGTTCAGCTTTTAAGAAGAAACCCAAATGGTGGAATAACGAAATTCAAAATTGCCTATCTCTTAAAAAACGCGTATACAATAGATACATATCAACTCAGAGTGAGGCTGACAAACTAGAGTTGGACAGAATTCGCCGCGAAACCAAGAAATTAATAAAACGAAGCAAGAAAAATCTTGAAGAATATATAGCGGAAACGAGTAAATCTAATCCTAAAGAATTTTTTAGCTATGTAAATAATAAAAAGTCACTCACTTGTGGTATCGGACCGCTTGCTAATGATAATGGTAACCACACGAACGATGAAAATGAAATGACAACAATCCTAAATAACTTTTTCGCATCCGTATTTACCGATGAAGACTGTTTATCACCTCAACCGCCGGAGGTTAAAAGGACCGAAAAGATGTTAAGTGGCGTGCTCATCGTAGAAAGTGACATTTTACGCACAATTGAAAAGATTAAGGTAAGCAAAGCTCCTGGTCCAGACAGAATTACCCCTTGGGTCTTAAGAGAAATCAAATATCAAATTTGTAAACCGCTCTCCATCAAATTCAATAAATCTTTAACAGCTGGAAAAGTTCCGTCGGATTGGAAACTAGCAAATGTCACACAAATTTTCAAAAAGGGGGACAAGTCTCATGCAGGAAACTATCGACCAATTAGCCTGACATCGATTGTTTGTAAGTTAATGGAGACTATCATTCGCAATAATATGGTGAAATTCTTTGAAGAAAATAATATAATAAATAATTCGCAACATGGCTTCCGTGGTAAACGTTCGTGTTTAACTAACTTACTTGATTTTTTTCATTATATTTTTGAGGTGTTCGATGAAAGCAGATCAGTAGATATCATATATCTGGATTTTCAAAAGGCATTTGATAAGGTCCCCAACCAACGATTGCTCAGCAAACTATTGGCGCACGGTATCTCGTGTAACATTCACAATTGGCTTGTGGACTGGCTCTCTGAGCGGAAACAGAGAGTAGTTCTAAACGGTGTTACATCTAACTGGCTCGACGTCAGAAGCGGCGTACCTCAAGGATCAGTGCTTGCCCCCATGCTCTTCTTAATTTATGTTAATGATATCGATGATGGGCTCACTTGCAAAGTATCAAAATTTGCTGATGACACCAAAATTGCTAGTAAAGTAACTGCGACACTCGACAAAGAAGCTTTACAATCAGATCTTGATCGACTTGCACGGTGGGCCAATCAATGGCAAATGAAATTTAACGTTGACAAATGTAGTGTTGCACATCGGAAAAAAAATAACAATCGCGTTCGGTACGTAATGAATGGCCAACAAATTTCTGCAGTAAGTAAAGAAAAGGGTCTTGGAATCACTATATCAAGCGATTTAAAGCCCGGTCAGCATTGTTCAGAGGTTGTTAAAACTGCAAACAAATTGGTTGGTTTCATCGGACGAGTCTTTAATAACAAATCGGAAAAAGTAATATTAAAACTGTATAATTCGTTGGTTCGACCCCGTCTAGAGTACTGTGTACAATTTTGGTCTCCCTATTACAGAAAAGACATAGAAAAGTTGGAACGGGTTCAACGAAGAGTAACAAAGATGATTCCTAGGTTGATAAATTTATCATATGAACAAAGGCTTAAGGAAGTAAATTTATTCAGCCTATCAAAACGAAGAATGCGAGGCGATCTAATAGAAGTGCTTAAAATGTTTAAAGGATTCAGTGATATTAATGCGGAAGATTACTTTACAATTGATCGATCATATAGAACAAGAAAAAATCACAATTTGAAGATAAGTGGTAAAAGATTCTCGTCGCACGAAGCTAAACACTTTTTCTTTAATCGAGTTGTTAATGTTTGGAACTCCCTACCCTGTGATGTCGTTGATAGTACAACCGTTACGGCCTTCAAGAATAGATTAGACAAGTATTTTGAATCCAACCAGCAACTAAGATATTACTCATTGTCGTAATAACGTTAAGTTCTTTCGAATACTGGTGTCCTTGTCCGCTTTTATCGCCCGGTTAGTGGTAGCAGTAATGGTAGTTCTTTCTCTTTCCTACATAATTTCCATGCAGTTTTTCCATGCTGCATGGTTCTTTTTCCTTTCCTGCCAGCTTTAGCTGGAGGGATGGAGGGGTGGGGAGGAGCCTTCGCCTTTGCTGTCCTTCATCTTCCACCTTTGATTAGATAATTAGTGTAGCTTGTCACAAACAGCCTCGTAAGGACCAGCAAGGCCTGCTGTTGTTTGTTCTTCCTTTGTGTTTCTTTGTGTTCCGCAAACGCCCTGGCGCTGGGGACGAGATTTAGCAGGTCGTTGATGTAAATATTCCAGAGCAGCGGCCCCAGTACGCTGCCCTACGACACCCCTGCCTCGATTTTATGAGGGGACGACTGCCTCCCGCCGTGCACCACCCTTATGTGCCCCTCCTGCACGTAATGGCTCAGCAGCACTAACAGGGGGACCACGTACGCCAGCCGCCCACAGCCTCTCCACCAGGGCGGAGTGCCACACTCGGTCGAAAGTACCGGCGATGTCCAGTGCCAGTACAGCTGTGGAGCGTCCGTTGTCCAGGGCGTCGCTCCACTCGGTGCTCAGCAGGAGGTTAAGGTCCGCAGCAGCGCGCCCCTTTCTGAAGCCGAACTGCCTGGCACTGAGAAGGCGCTGGCTCTCGAGGTGAGACGCGAGGTGCTCCTCTATGATGCCTTCGAGCATCTTGCCCACAGCATCTGCTGCCCTTCTTGTGAACTGGGACGAAGCTGCTGGCTTTCCACAGTCGGGCCCATCTGTTTTGACTCAGAACGGCCTCGAATATTTTTGTGAGTGGTCCCGCCAGCTCAGCAGTGCATCTACGGAGCATCCGCGGGGTTACTCCGTCGGGTCCCGTAGCCTTCGTCTCTTATAGTGCAGAGAGGGCAGCTCTCACCTCCCCCTCAGCAATGGTTATCGAGGTCAGCTTGACCCCTGCTCCCACGGGAAGTGAAGGGGGTAGCCTGTCAGGGTTCGGCAATCTCATTTTCTTTGAGAAATATTAAGCCAGCAACTCAGCCTTGTCCTGCGATGTTATGATGCAGCTCCCGTCTTCTGTGACGTGGGGAGGAATGGTGGTCTCATTCGCCGCCCCTTGGTAATCGTTAACGATTCCCCACCATTGCTTGGAGCTTCCTCTTCTTGCTATCCACCCTGGGCCCAAGTCTGGGTGTCCTCCATGTGGGCGGCTGCTTCCCTGCGGCGCTTGTAGATGCGCCAGGCTCGATACTTTGCATCCGAGGCTGCACGACACTGGGGTCCAAACTAAGGCTGGTCTGAGGCCCTCGTCCTATGCTGTTTGTGGGGCACCCAATGGGACGGTGCCTCCAGCAGCGCCGTCGTGAAGCACTCTGCCTGCTAGTCCACGTCTCCCTGCAGCAGACTCGCCCAGTCATGCCGTGCCAGGCTACGCCGCAGGCCACTTCAGTCCGCTGCCTCCCACTGCCATAGCGTGCGTGTCGCGCTCTCGTCACGGGGCCTCCTGAGGTGAGGATGGCCTCGTCGCCTGAGCTCCCCACACGACCCAGGGGGGAACAGTGCACCTCGTGGGACGGGAAGTCTGTTACCACGGGGTCAAGGGAGGAGTGCATGGTGGGTAGTTCTGCAGGTTGAAAACGGCCAGCAGGGAGTCAAAGGAGGCTTGTATGTCTCGCTGATTTAGGTCACCAAGGATGATACTTTCTCGCGTCGGTGGGACGTCATGAGGCGGTCGAGGTTGTCAGACAGGTAGGCCGTCAAGGTTGGCCCCTGTGATGGGGGTCTATAACAGCCCACACATAGTGTCCCGCGGCCTCCGACGCTGAGCACTTTGAACACTAACACCTCGAGCCCCGCGGGGATGGGCGTGCCTAGCACCACAATACTGGGGGATGATTTGTAACAGAGGGCAACCCCTCCGCCCTGTTTATTCCGGTCCTTCCTTACCCAGGCTGGATATCCTTTTATTCGCGCATAGTTTTGGGGCACAGTGTTGTCTAGGATGGTATCGGACACGATCAATATGTCAGCGTTGTGCACACGAACGAAGCTGTGCGTGAGCTCGCCTACGTTCGTGTGGAATCCCCGCAGATTGGCCGACACTATGCGAAGCTCATCCCAGCCTCTGCGCTACCGACTGCCGTTGGAAGGCATCGCTGTAGCCAGGAGGGAAGGCCAGGGGCGAGAAGTTTACGCCTTGTAGGTGAGGGTGTGGGCGAGCGTAGGGGGCGGCGAAGGCCCCAGGGCCCAGGGAGTGTTGTGGCCCGGCGGAGGGAGTAGGCCAGGTAGAGCCCCTAAGTAGCTCTAGGGTCTCCTGCCTGTCCGCCCTGACAGCCTCGATCAGGTCCTGGTGCCTCCGGTCTGTCAGTCGCTCCCGACAAGTTTGACTGGTGTGTAAGCGGCCTTGGCAGTACTCGCACTTTTTGCCGCCTCAGGCACTGTTCACTGGAATGTCCTTGGCGGTGGCACTGCGAGCACTTACCTTATGTGGGCACGCCGCTGTCCTCTCTCCTAACCTCATTTCCTGAGAGAGGGTTGGGAGGGTAGGAGGGGCTGGAGTCGTGTCTCATCCTGTTAGGCAGGTTCCTGCGATTCTTTTTCTTCTTGAGAGGCTGCCTGCGTCCTCCCTGTGAGGTCCTGCTCAGGCCCTGGTTGGTGGACAGGTGTGGGTGCCCGTTCGGTGAGGTGATGCTCGGATTGGGATAGGCTGGGTGGCGGGCGGTTGTTATTCTGGTGGAAGGGGTTGGGAGGGGAGGAGTTTTGGGTGGGGTATGGATTGATTCGGTGGGGGTGGATGCTGGGTGTTGGTAGTGGTTGGTTGGATAGAGGGGTGGTGGGGCAGTTATTGGTGGTGGGTGGATGGGGTTGAATGGAGACCTCTCTCGCTTGCTATTCCTCCCCTGTTTGATGTACTGTGTGCCGAGTGCCATTACGTGCTGCATTGCGTGCTGGTCATTGTCTCCCAAGTTTGTTAGCTGCTTGCAGTGGTTTGCTGAGTCCCTGTGCTGATTGCTGTGCCACCACGTGCATCGCTGGACAGGATTAAGTGTTGCCCTGACTTTTACTACCTCTATCTGCCTGTACCTACCCTCTCGACGTAGCACCTAGTAAAACATATATACGCACATACACAAAACACATTGTTACACTCTTTCTGCCATATTTATTATATATTTCCAGATTACACGCCAACACCACTCCCTCACAGATGTGGGGAGTGACCTGCCCTGACCTGACCCGAGTATTCCCCTGAGACACACTAATTTTCTTAATTACCCCCTCACCTGCGTCTCTCTCCCTCTTGTTCCTCGCGTTTCGCTCCTCCTCCCCTTCTCTCGCCCCTCCCTCTCCCTTGTTCCTCTCTCTCTCTCTCTCTCTCTCTCTCTCTCTCTCTCTCTCTCTCTCTCTCTCTCTCTCTCTCTCTCTCTCTCTCTCTCTCTCTCTCTCTCTCTCTCTCTCTCTCTCTCTCTCTCTCTCTCTCTCTCTCTCTCTCTCTCTCTCTCTCTCTCTCTCTCTCTCTCTCTCTCTCTCTCTCTCTGTTTAAGAAACAGAGCGAAATACTCATTCCTCCCATCTTTATTTTACTTTTTTTTTTTTTTTTTGCATCAAGGAACGCAGCTCAAGGGTAATAACAAAAACAGCAACAAAAAGCCCGCTAGACACTGCTCCGACAAAAGAAAAAAACGAGAGGCCAGAAGAGAGGTTACTTTCGGGTGGAGAGGTGACAATACTCTCCTCTTGAAAGAGTTCAAGTCATTGGCAGGAGAAAATATAGACGAAGGATGGCTGCTCCAGAGTTTACCAATAGAAGGGATAAAAGAATGAAGATGCTGGTTAACACTTTCATAAGAGATTTGGATAGAATAGGGATGAGCAAGAGCAGAAAGTCGTGTGCAGCGGGGCCGCTGGAGGAGGGGAGCAATGCAGTGAGCAAGTTCAGAAGAGCAGTCAACATGAATTTATCGATAGAAAACATAGAGTTCCAACACTACAGTGGAAATTATTCCGTCTGTATATATTGTATATTTTTGGAATTATTATTCTAAAGCAATTCAGATAAAATTAAGTAACAGGTGGTAGTAATTAATACAACAAAAAATAATCAGAAGCAGTATGAAGAGTGTTTCGAACGTAACCGTTAAGGTTCAGTTGTCGACGTGGCACCAGCTGACGAGGCAAACATTGTTGATCTGAGAGGCGGTGAACTCACCGCCGGGCCCTTGGTAATCAGACTCCAGACGCTACACATCTTCTCCGCAATAATAGGATTCTCATTATTTGAGAAACACCAGGAGAGAAAACCCTGTGTGTTAGCATAAATATACCCAGACCGAGTAGGCGTGCCTGCAAATACACTGCCGAATTTTGGCCACGGACTTGTCGCCCAATCAGTTCATGAAAAAATTCGGCAACCGGTTCGCCGACATGACGAAGATTCTTACAGTTCGTCACCATTCGGCGACATGTCGGCGAATGCTCAAGACAAGTCGGGGACGATTCGGAGACATGTCGCCGACTATTCGGCGTCCATGTCGCCAAGTTCAAAATCTGAAATTTTAACGGTTTTTTTTTCGTGGAATAATTGGCGACAAGTCTCCGAATTGCCTTCGTATGTCCCCGAAGTGTCGGCGACATGTCGGGGACAATTGTCCGACAGTGCCAAGATTTCTGACAACTGATCATCTGATGCCCATGTGACATATAAAAGCACGGGCATCCGGGGTGAAACACACTTCTTTACCGGCAGCTGAAGAGCCCACCTCGTCTCTCGCAACTTGTTGTGGGCGAGTAAATACCGTGTGTGATAATATGTGGTAATAGGTATGATAGTATGCGTAATAAAATGTATAAATGTGACTGTTTTTTGTTTTGCCCTCCTACAAATATTTTAGAATGAATGAATGTTTACGTAATATTAATAAACAAACCAGTAACTGAAAGAAGAAATAAATTTAAATAACTAAAAAATGAAATTAAGGTTAAATAATGGGAGAATAATGATATTAAGAAATAAATAAAGTAATAAATAGTAAATAAATTATGAAATAAAGGAAAATGTTAGTTTCATACCTATTTTATAAATTCATGATTCTTTTTGTTTTTCATATTTTCTTGTTTACTATTTATTATTATATTATTTTATTCCATATATATATATATATATATATATATATAGATATATATATATATATATATATATATATATATATATATATATATATATACATATATGTATATATATATATATATATATATATATATATATATATATATATATATATATATATATATATATATATATATATATATATAGATAGATAGATAGATAGATAGATAGAGAGAGAGAGAGAGAGAGATAGATAATATATATTCTGTATTGTATATATTTATATATATATATATTTATTTTATAGTTTATGTAGTATATTTTTATATAGATTTTATTCTGCCTTTTGAATAGGCAGCACACGACAGTGCACCTTTAGTATGCAAATATTATACATGTGCCTATGTTTAAATAAAAAGAGAGAGAGAGAGAGAGAGAGAGAGAGAGAGAGAGAGAGAGAGAGAGAGAGAGAGAGAGAGAGAGAGAGATAGATATAGATTTAGATAGACAGATAGAGATAAATAGATAGATAGATAGATAGATAGATAGATAGATTGATAGATAGATAGATAGACCCCCGTATACACTCCCACCGCGACCCGATTGCTGTGTCGTGATTAATTCGCCGAATGTTCGCCGAATATTCGGGGACATGTCCCTGAATAGTCTTGGCCATTCGGCGACATGTCCCCGAATAGTCGGTGACATGTCGGCGACAAATTCGCCAACAAAATTAGAATTTCAACGGTCAAAATTCGGCGACAATTCGTCGAACAACGCGAATTGGACGCCGAATTGTCTGAGATATGTCGGCGACATTTTGGCAACAATTCGGCGTCCATTTAGAATTTGTGCACTTTCGGCGAACGGCCGCGAATTTTTCATGCAACATGAACCTTTCGTGGCGGTCGTGAACAACTGTCAAAAGTCGCGCGGTGGACGCAGACATGTCCCCGAATGGCCAAGAACAGGCAATTAAGATGCCGAACTTGTCCACGACACAGGATGACTTGCATATTTGCGCACATTCGTGACCCAAAATTCGGCGGTGTATTTGGGGCTTAAGTGAAGAATTAGATTCGGCCAATTCTGTTTTTATCTTAGCTTGAGGTAGGACTGAGGGAGTACTACTGATAAACTCATGTCCTTTTTTGTGTGTGTGAGGATTTGCATTAACCTCGAGAGTTGAGGTTAGTTTTCCCAACAACTACTGCGGAATTTAAGAGGTAGAAGACTGCTAATAAGAGGAGGGGAACTGTTGAGACGAAGAACCTTTGACTCCACTCTATCTAGCAGAGCTTCGTGTGTGGAGTTACCACACACATGAGATGCATGCTCCATATGAGGGTGGACAAGACCCCTGTGTATGGACAGCATCTGAGAGGTGGAAATGAACTGGCGGAGACGATACAGATCGCATAACCTCGAGGAAGCTGATTTAGCGAAAAAGGCGATATAAAGTTTCCAGTTAAGATATCGAGTTAAGGGTGGACCGAGAATGTTTATTGCAGAGGAAGGTGACTGCTGTGCGTTGTCGAAGAACAGGGGATAGGTGTTTGGGAGATTATGCAGCTTCCCTAGAATCATGAAATTCTTGTAGGGTGGGCATTCTGTTAACTAAAAGGTGTTGAAAGATGCAGAGTAAAGTCATCGGCGTAGGAGTGGATAGGACAGTTTGCTTTGGAAAAATCATTAATTAATGAACAACAGAAAAAGAGCGGGAGATAGAACAGACCCCTGCGGGACATCTGTTAATAGGTTTAGGGGAAGAACAGTGACCGTCTGCTACAGCAGAGATAGATCTGCCAGAAACGAAACTGGAGATAAAAGTACAGAGAGAGGAACAGAATCAGCAGGAGGGTAGCTTAGAAGGCAAAGGTTTGTTCCAGAGTCTGTCAAAAGCTTTCGAAATGTCTTTGTGAAAAGGCACATTTCTTTCGAATTGGAAGATATTTAACTTCACATAGATTTTTAAAAGAGGAGGCAAAAAAACAAATACCTGGTAATTAATGGCCCATTGGTAGTAGTAGGAAAACTACTAGAAAAGATAATTAGAAACTAAATTGTGAGTTACCTAGAAAGCCACTTACTCACTAATGATTTACAAGTTTCCCGAAACAGGAGCTCCTGTTCGTCTAACCTACTAAGCTTTTATAACGACCACTTTTCAGTTTAGGACGTAATCAAACCATTCGACGTAGTCTACATAGAAAAGGCATTTGATAGTTCCAAACCATATATTACATAACAAAATCAAGCAAATATATAGGTACTGGAAGTAAAGTACACCTATGTATCGCTAATTGTTTGAGCAACAGACAGGAGGGAGTGGTGATTGATGGAGTTGTCACAAGTGGTGTCCCTGAGGGATCAGTTCTAGGCCCAGTGCTGTGTATAATTTACATCAATTATCTTGATGTCAGTTTAAATCGTATTATACGAAATTTGCTGAGGACACGAAGACTGAAAAGTCGGTCCTTGCAGACCAAGACAGGCAAGGCAATCAAGAGAGTAAATAATTTGCACCTCCGTATAAAATAATAAAATTTAATCTTGGTCTAATAGAAGGAAGATGCCTTTTGATTAATATATACAAGTGCCAAGAGTTTCAAGTTGGAAAGAAAAATAAGAAGTTCGATTATGAATAGATAAAGTTTGGAGCATGCGCATACGTTGGGAGCAGACCCATGAGTTAGTAAGAACCCATTAACCTCCTACATTCGGTAATTCAGTGCAACACGATTGTTTCATATAAAAACAAACTCGACCGCCCTTTTCTTCATCGTTGAAGTAGTAATGCAAAGTCTTGGTGGTCATTGGTTGTAATTTCACTTAGGTTGAAAGGCAGACTACCTAGTCTGGACCAAACTGTTTGTGTAATCTGACTTTTTATGTAAATCTCTCTTTCTATCTATCTATCTTTCTATTTATCTTTCTATTTTTTTCACGTTCTGCCTATGGCGCCGGTAGACTTTCATGATGGAGTCTGATGGTCGGCCCCAGACCGTTACGGGGCAGACAAGTGTTTATAGTGGGGCCATCTTGCTTGGCCCATTTTTAATCCTCTTTTTAGAGAGAGAATTCAGATTCCGGGTTGATAAATGGTCTTCAGACAGCATGTAGGTGGTCTTTGGCCACTCGACGGTGACTTAAAAATCCCAGCTTGAGGGGGCGAGTTGGACGGGAACCTGCGTCCTGGACGCGGCGCGGCGCCCGTACACTAACCAGTCAGCCATCGCCTCCATCTATCTATTTGTCTGTCTATCTATCTATTTATCCATCTATATCTATCTCGTACTGAGCCGTTTTATGTGAATCTTTCCCCTCCTTAATTGTCCTCCTTCTCCTCCCTTCCTTACCCTCCTCCCTCTTCCATCCATCTTCATTCGACAGATCACTTCCGGGCTGTGGCCAACACTACACAGTCACCACCACCATCACGCAACTGCCGCTCCCTGAGCCTTCCTCCCTCCCTCTGTCCGTTACTATTATTGTGTGTGTGTGTGTGTGTGTGTGTGTGTGTGTGTGTGTGTGTGTGTGTGTAATTCACCACGGCCTGATCACGTGTTGGATTCGCAATCGCCAGCAGGTACCCTCCCGACATGAGCAAGTGATCTTTATCGACGATAAAGATCACTCGGATTTTTCAGTCACCGCCGAGTGGCTTAAAACTACCCACATGCTGTCCTGAAGACCACCCATCAACCCGGACTCTAGAGGAAACCGTCCAAGTGAATCAAGGAGTTCCGGGGGGTCAGCATGAGCCAAGAGAAGATGGCGCCACTATAAACACTTGCTGCGCCATGACGGGCTGGGGCCGACTACCATCCAGGCCCCTCAAGAGAGCCTACCGGCTCTATAGGCGAACACGTATAAACACACACACACACACACACACACACACACACGGATCTCCGCAGTGCACGTTCGCCTCACAACCGAAAAATCCCGGGTTCGATTCCCGGGCAGAATGGTGACGGAGGATGGGCACCCTCCTTTCATCTGTGCCCCCTATCCACCCAGAGGTAGAGAAGTGAATGGGTACCAGTTGTCAGATGGAGATTGTGTCCCGCTTGTCGAGCGTATGGGTATGAGGCTTAAGCCGTACCCAAATGTGCTCTAAGCTCATTCGGGGATGGTAATGGCTGGCGATTGCAAGTGTGCCGAGTGGTCAAACCATGGTGATTTTCACTCTTTTCCTCACTCTCTTACACACACACACACACACACACACACACACACACACACACACACACACACACATACATTACGTTACTAAAGAAGTCGTCGAATATGTATACCTGAAGCATGTTTGAAATTGACAAATTACCTCACACACCACACACCCCATCCCCCTTGCTCAAGGGGGGACAGTAACCACTCATAGTCAATAGAAAGAATCCGGCCTGAGCTCAGCGCTCTAACCAGTTGCGCCATGGGAGTGTGTGTGTGTGTGTGTAGGGGCAAGCAACGTGAACCCTACAGCCTGGTCTCCTTACTTGACCCAGGATAGGTCATGCAAATGAGGCAGTGGCGTCACATTTAAAAGTAGGTGGGCAGCTCAAAAAGTGAGAGTGTTATCAGCACAAACCAATGCTTGTGTGTCTGAGGAAACGTCCCATGTCTTTTTATTTTTTTATTTTTTTTAGGAATTCTGAAGATCTAAAATTTCTGTTTGAATATTCATATAACTATTATCTCAGGGGGTCAACTAAAATGGAGGGGGGGGAAATTGCTCCCCCCCCCCACCCACCCACCCCTGACACCACCTAGGAGAAAGGCCAACCACCGAGAACCGCCATGCGTAATGCTGCTGGCTGGGTGACAGTCGGCCGTTATTTGCCCCTTGCCGCCTCTTCCCTACCCTGCCCGCCTTGCTCTCTACCGAGGCACGCCGGGGAATTTTGCCCCTGCTGTCATTCATAGTAGTCATTATCACATTCCATTAAATCCTTTTAACGTAATGATCTCGTGATCTTCACGATAAGCCGCATGATATGCCCAAGGCCACCAATTTGGTCCGCTTAACACGCCACATCGCCGCGACCGAGGCTGCAATGAGCGGAAGGCATCATACATCAGGAACTGCCCCAGGTGCCGAGGAAACCTGGCGATGGTGAGCGATGCACGATGATGGCGGCGTGGCTTGCCTGGCCCTGCCACACGAACGGCCGCCCTTGCTGTGGGATGCGCCGCCTGACGTCCCCAGCCACCTCCGGACACTGTGATAGCGAGGAATTATGAAGGCGAGGGTGGAGGGTGAACGCGAGGGGGCTGCGTTCAGGTGTGCTGGGATCAATATTGTGCCTCGCCCCTCTCTCTCTCTCTCTCTCTCTCTCTCTCTCTCTCTCTCTCTCTCTCTCTCTCTCTCTCTCACATCCTTTACCCCTCCTTCCCTCTTACTCTCCACTCCTCCCTTCGGTTTCCCCCGTTTTCACCCCCATGGCCCTGTGCTGGAGAAAGCGATCGAGTAATAGGGAAGAAAAAAGTAAACAGGACTAACATCGCAACCACATATCTCTTGATTTTCTTTTTCTTTTTTTCTTTTTTTTCTTTGGGCTATCTTGTGCAGTCGTCGTGGAGGAGACAGGGCAGCAAGAAGCCGGTCCGACGCAGACCTCTACACGTCCAGCAGTCGAAGTGTAGCGGCGGCGTGACGTAATAGCGGCGGGTGGGCGGGGCGTAACCTGCTGGTATTAGGTGAGAGGGTGGAGGCGGGCCAGAGCTTGTACCTGAAACCATGAACTTCTCTCTCTCTCTCTCTCTCTCTCTCTCTCTCTCTCTCTCTCTCTCTCAAACACATACACACACAAAGAAACACGCGCTCGCAAGGAAATGCCAGTAAGGCAGACACGGAAAGAGGAGGGAAAAGGTATACGAGAATTCCGCTAACAAGCTGCATTAGTCCGTTTTCGTGACACGTGACGCCTCGCCTACGAGCCAGCCACTGAGTGTTTTGTAAGTCATTCATGTGCGCATTGTTGGCTCTCGGCCGCAGACAATCGAGATCAGCTGCGCTATTCACCGTTCGTATTAATGCTATTTTTACACCTCAGGAAGAACTGGCTCACAGAAAGAATATGCTAGCCTTGAACGCAGTGTCTGAGGTGTTGACCAGAGCAGTGCCGGTGCATTTCAATAAAACTTTTTTTATGTACAAGCATGACCACACAAAATCAATCTGCTGATTCCCGCCTCGGTCATGACAAGGCACGAAGGTCAGCCAGCCAGCGAGATTGTTTCTCCCCTGATGCAGACACACCAAGACAGTTATATAATTAGGAAGGCTCACACACCTACAGGCGTGGCATGTAGACGCAAAGTCTGGCGCGTGTCTGTGAGCTTGCCTGTCCGTCTTGATGTAGGAGAGTGATGGACTTTCCTTGACTGCGGCAGCCCCTAGCTCCTCCGCCCCTATTTCTTTCCCCTCCCCTTCGTGCCTGCTGAGCGACCGCCGCTAACTAGACACAACACTCCCCACCCCATCACATCACGAGATATTTCACTAA